>NC_045786.1:159559232-159864279 GCF_009873245.2 Balaenoptera musculus
AGTGGTTGAGAATCTGCCTGCCAATGCAGGGGACAGGGGTTCAAGCCCTGGTCTGGGAAGATCCCACATGCCGCGGAGCAACTGGGCCCGTGAGCCACAATTGCTGAGCCTGCGCGTCTGGAGCCTGTGCTCCGCAACAGGAGAGGCCGCGATAGTGAGAGGCCCGTGCACCGCGATGAAGAGTGGCCCCCGCTCGCCGCAACTAGAGAAAACCCTCGCACAGAAACGAAGACCCAACACAGCCAAAATTAAATAAATAAATAAATAAAATTTAAAAAAATAAAAATAAAAGGAACAAGAGTTCATTTAAAAAATAAAACGTTGTAGCTATTATGTCTGGATAGAACTATGTTTCTTAAATGGTTGCAAAAAATATATAAATGAAAATAAAATGAATATGCTATTGAGGAAAAGAGTATAATTGTGTCAAAGTAAAATTGCTCATTTGTGGCAGTAGAGAAAAAAGGAAAGACAATATACAGCATAGTTAAGTTGTAGAAAATTATAAAAGTAGTGACGTTTATTTGCCTTGATTTAAAATACTTGCAAATAATGGGTTTGAAAGAAGCATTACAATCATAAAATTTTTACAAAGTTGGTTCAGTGTTTATGACTTTATTCATAAGATGAAGAACTGTCTCGCTAATACAGAGGAAAAAATGTTATATCAGTTGTAAAAAAAATAGGTAAAGCTAAAATTCGGTTTACTTTCTGTTAAAATATGGTGTTTTTGTTTTTTTTTTTAAATCTGTGTCTTCTGTATATTTTGCCTGAATAGCAAATATTTTTTATATAATGAGAGTCTGTTAAATTTTTGTGACTTTTTTTTGCATGCTACTGAATAATATTTTAATAAGTCATTTCTGAAAAAGCTAGAGACTGTAAAATTCTTTGATACTTGGTACAAAGTAAGCAAGTGTTTATCTTAAATAAAACATGTTTATCTTAAATATTACATCAAACTTGGTCTCTATACAACTATGACTTATACTCATGCTTTTTTCTGCTTTGACAATTATTTTTGATATTGCCTTTTTCAAATTCAGGCCCCCAATTCACAGTAATTAAATATCTTTTATACTCAACTTACCTTTGGTGTTTCCTGAACTACTTCTGGGCAATGTGAAAAATCAACTTGCTCACCTTACAAAATGAAAAAGCTAGGAATAAGTAGATATGTTTGGCATTTTTCATGTTTTTAATTTACTCAACATTATTGTGAGAGCTGTCCTATTCTTCAAACCCACAATGTGAGAAGAGCTAGAAAAACCAAAAGAGAAACTCAGCCTTTGCAGGTTAATTATATACAAGTTGAATGATATCAATATGCACGCATTTACACAAATATGTGCTTTTCATGTAGGATAGAAGCAAAATCATGTTCATGTACAAAGACTGTGGAATAACTGTCAACAAATTGATTTTTTAAATGTTTTATATCTAAGTTTAAATAGAATTTTTATTTATGAGCACTCTTTGGGGAAATTTTCTACAATGAAGACTCATCCAATTAGAAAAAAAAAATGGTACAAAAAACTCTGTTCTTAATTTTAGGTGAAGTCATCAATGAAACCACTAATGCCTTGAACCAAGTGGAAAAGTCAATAAAGAAATGTAAGGAAAACTCCACCTGACTTTGTAAGGTAGACTGACGGTTTTGGGATTTGCTCAGCTGGCTGGATTAGTCCACGACCCCGGGTGGCATAGTTGAGGTCAATACTGCAGATTGGTCTTATCCTTATGCTTAGAACTCTGTTGATGGTAGCCTTAATTAAACACTGTATGAGACAAGTTGAATGGATTTGTTGCCAACCTCTTTTGGCTAGATAATAATTAGAGTGGCTGACCGAGTAGTATATACTAATTGGAAGGTTTGCTGAGAGCAAAAACAGTCAAGAAAAGAGGCGTGGATATCTTGGGGACACAAATCTCTCTGTGTTTCTTGCAGTTCTACACATTTTTCAAACAAAGCACAAACTGTCTTTTGTTGTAGACTATCTTTTCTTTCTTTTTTTTTTTAGCAGCTCAAATAATGACCATTTATTTATTCTTATGATTCTGTGGGTTGACAAGGTAGTTCTTAAACTTCTGTTGGTTTCAGGCACTGGATATTTAAAAATGGACTCACTCACCTAGTTGGAACTTGGTGCTAGTTGCTGATTAAAAGCTCAACATAGATAGCCAGAAGCTTCAGTTCTCTAACATGTCAACCTCTTCATGAGGCTGCTTGGGTTTACTCAGAGGGAGATATATAGGTTCCAAGAAGGAGTGTTCCAAGATGCAAAGGCAGACCTGTGGTTGTCTTAAAATTCAGCCTTGAAAGTTACACAGCATCCCTTCCACAATATACTATCCATCAAAATATGTCAAAAGGTCAGCTCATATACAAGGAGAGAAGAAATATCCTCCTTCATTTGATTGGCTAAGTTACATCTCAAAATAGAATGTGGAGTAGAAAATATGGTGACCAATCTGTAGTAGATATTCCTCATATTCAGTGTTCATATATTTTGTATAAATAAAAGTACTGTTATAATTTTCCTGCAACTAGACATCTAGCATTTGGTAGTGATTTAATTATTTTTAATAGAATGAATTAATAAATATACATATTGTGAGCACTTTGCATATTGTTTGTGTGTGTGTACAATATTTTTAGATGCATAAGCAAAAATGGGTATTTTATTATTTCCTGCCAATCTCTGCCAATCTCTGTCTTCTTCCACATGCAGACTTCTTTGCATATATTACGGTGTTAGACTACTCTTGGAAGATAGAGACAGTGTCTCACCCAAGATTAAGGTGGAAGATTTATTTACTGTCCAGTATAATAAATACTATATTTCCCTTTGGTAGAAAGGGTAGATTTGTTTGTAGTCCACTTAAAAAGATTTGCGTTCTCTAATTTTTGGGTTCCTCAGCTTTTACACAAACATCATTCACCATTGTCCTTCTGCATTGCCCCATAAGACATAGGGACATGAGAAACTGACACAAACATGAAGCTTATGCTGCTTTCTGTGCTGTGAGTAATAAAGTCTTTTTCTCTGACCCAGGAATCTTGTATCTTCTGTTTGAGTCCATGCACAGTGACAAGTTAGCTTGCAAGTACAGTAAACTCTCATAATTCTTGATACTGTTCAGTTCTGTTCAAAAATACTAAGATCATGAAAGACAAAGAGAGTCTGAGAGCATGTTTCAGATTAAAAAGACTCAAGAGACATAACAACTAAATACAATGTATCCTCCTTGATTGGATCTTGGTACAGATAAAATATTAGGGAGGCACTTGGTGGAACTGGAATAAGGTGCATCAATTAGATAATAGTATTGTATCAATGATCATTTTATGAAAGTGATTATTATTTCATGTTGTGTGGAAATATACACATGTATTTTGAAGTAAAGAGGAATCAAGTCTGCAACTTATTCTCAAAAGTCTCAGAAAAATATGAAGAGAAAGGAAGAGAAAAAGTAAGACAGAATGAAGGAATAATAAAGCTAGTGTAAATGTTTACATTTGGGGAATCTGGGTGAAGGATAAACAGGAATTTCTTATATTACTTTTGCAACTTTCCTGTAATTCTAAAATTATTTTTAAATAAACCATTTTTTTTAAATAGCGGAAAACCCCAAAGGGATGAGAAGATTTCTTTAATAAGTAAATTGCAAGGAAAGATCTGATGGTGCGAGAAACTATTATTTAAAAGTAACTTAGAGATACATCAACCAATGGTAAATAAATCAATGTTATTAGATCTTAATTCAAACACACCACAAATTTTTTTAAACATGATAAGGTAAATTTGAACATTGACTAAATATTTGATGACTATAAAGAAAATTTTAAGCATAATATGTTCTTGTAGATATATGTTGAAAAGTTTCCTTTTCTCTTAGAAGCATATATGGAAATATTTATAGATGGAATTAACTTCCAAATAATCTGATGGCGGTGGAGGACAGAGGGAGTGTAAATAGAACAAGTATGACCATAAATTCATAACTGCTGAAACTGAGTAATTGTTACATGGGAGTTCACTATGCTACTTTTCTATTTTTGCCTATGCTTGAAAGTTTCAATAATATATAAATGTAAATAACTTCATATGGAAATGTAGAGAGGCAAAAAGAACAAAGACAATCTTTAAGAACAGTATGTTAGGACTCATTATATTGGATAGAAAAACTTGTAAACATAACTAATTAAAACAGTGTGGTATTAATGTAAAGATAAACATGTATCAAGAAACAGTCCCTCCATACACAAGCAATTGATATATGCAAAAAATGTTCTGTAGATCAGCAAAGAAAGAACTGTTTTGAAATAAATCTTGTGTGGTATTGGTTAATTGGATATCCATATAGAAAAAATTACATTTACCCCACCCTCTCAAAGGACACAAAAATCAATTGTAGTGAATCATAGATAAAAATGTGAAAAAATAAAACAATAAAACCTCTAGAAGATAGGAGAATATCTTCATAGCCTTAAGGTGGGGAATATTTTTTAAAATGTCACTAATATACTAAAAAAATGAAAATAAGGATAAATTGATTTATTTTAGCTTCCAAATATCAGAAAGTACCATGAAGACAGTAAAACGGCAAGCCTCAGAGTGGTAAAAGATATTATGCAATACATAAGCCAAAATAGGGCTTGTATCAAGAATATATAAGAAACTCCTACAGACACAAAAGAAACAAAATGATAATTTTTAAAATGGGAAAGACACTCAAATAAGCAATTCTAAAACAAGATACTCAAATGATCAATGAAAATTTTTTAAAAGTTTTACTTGGTTAGTTATCAAGTAAATGCAAAGTAAAACTACAATAAAATAATACATTGGAATGGTTAAAATAAAATGTTCATAGCAGCACGGTTTACAATAGCCAGCACATGGAAGCAGCCTAAATGTCCATCAACAGAGGAATGGATAAGAAGATGTGGTACATATATACAATGGAATGTTACTCAGCCATAAAAAAGAACAAAATGATGCCATTTGCAGCAACATAGATGGACCTAGAGATTGTCATACTGAGTAAAGTAAGTCAGACACAGAAAGACAAATATCATATGCTATCACTTATATGTGGAATCTAAAAAAAGAGTATAAATGAATTTATTACAAAACAAAAATAGAGTCACTGATGTAGAAAACAAACTTGTGATTACCCACGAATAAGACAGGGGGGAGGGATAAATTGGGAGACTGGGATTGACATATACATACTACTATATATAAAATAGATAATATATACACACTACTATATATAAAATAGACAACATACTATATATAATAAGAACCTACTGTATAGCACAGGGAAATCTACTCAGTACTTTGTAATGGTCTATATGGGAAAAAGAATCTAAAAATAGAGTGGAGATATATATATATATATATACAATAGAGTGGAGATATATATATATATATATATATACATATACATACATTGAGGTTGAACATACACTATATGGAGATATATATATATATATATATACATATACATACATTGAGGTTGAACATACACTATTTTGTTCCTGGTCATACACTCAGCTGAAATATGAACACATGTTTACCAAAAAGAATGTACAAGAAAGTTCAAAGGACATTATATGAAATAGCTAAAACCTGGAAAGAGCCAGGTTCATCAGCATCAGATTGAGTAAGTGACACAAAGGAATACTATACAACATAAAATTAAGCTACTGCCTCACAGAATACCAAAGATGAATCTCACTATTACAGTGTGAAAAGTAGACAGTAACACTATAATGTGTTTCACGTATAATTATAATTTATATACAGTTCAAAAGCAGGCAAATATAATTTATAGTGCTAGAAGGTAAGATAGTGTTGACCTTTAGGGAAAATGGAGGTGTCAATGATTGAATAGGGACATGAAGGGCCCCTTAGGAACTGATAACATGCTAGTCCTTGATTGGGTGGGGGGTGCTTATACAGATATGTTTACTTTGTGATAATCCACTGAATTGTATACTCATGACTTATTTGATCCTCTAGATGTATGTTATACTTAAGTGAAAAAATTAAATACACACTGCATAAACATACATGCACTTAGCCAAAATTCCAGCTCCATCTCCCTTTAATTTTAAACAGTAAATGCTCTTTAGAGGAAAATGACTGAGGTTGCCAACTTTCTTTCTGACAGAATCTCTACATCAGAGCATGACACTGTTTATAATCTTTATTAAAATGTCTAATATTTATTATTAATAATCTTTAAAATAATCAATATTCAGTATTTACTAAGCATTACTACCATGCCAACTCTTCTACTTAGATTATCTCATTTAATCCCCCTATTCCAAGTCATATAATGTAGGCATAATTATTTTCCTCATTTTCAGGTAGAGAAGCCAAGTCTTAGGTTGGGTAAGTCACTAGTTCATAATCATAAATCTAGCAGATGGTGGAACTATGATTGAAATGTAGGCTGTCCTACTCTGTACCCCTTGAGGTCATCCCAATGCTATACTGACTTCTACTAAAACCTTCCAGATGTGGGTGTCTGTGACCCACTGAAAGGGAAAAATCAGGCAAGCCAATGCATAGAATTACTCCAATGCTAAAATACACTGAGCATGAGGAAGCAATTGCTAAGCAAAGAGGTGTTAGTAATAACATTTTCTTTTTTACAGGAGTGAGGCGACTGTGTCTAGTTGGAACAGGTCATTAAAATCAAGCAAAAGTTCACTGAAGAAAAGGCACCTATTGTTTATCTCACAAAATAACTGGAGGGTTTTCCAGAGAGAGTGGACCAAAAGGTAAATTACCTAGTGGAAATGTCAGCAGGACAGGACTGCACACTAGGGTCTTTTTCATGTACAATTGACAACAGCTAAAAATAAATCGAACATTGCAATGGCTCCCCATGTTCCAGTAGCCCCAGGATGCTATTTTCATTTTAATAAATGATTGAACAAAGTGTTTAAATTCTTTCTGCTTTTAGACTGATATTCATGGGCACAGAAAATGTATTACTGAATATTTTGCTCTGCCCTAGCTTTAAGTAAAGGGCTGCCATTAATAGCTAGTGGGTAAATAGTGGATTCACCATTAAGAGTACAGAAAATTTGAGTTGTTTTATTGTTAGAAGTGAAGGCATGTCTTCTGCCATCCATGTTCCCTCTCTACTTCCCAGAGACAGACACAAAGGTAAGACTTCTGGCCAAGGGAAAGGTGTGCAGTCTGCAATCATAAAATAAAATGAAATTAAGCAGTGTCTATGAGAAGTGATTTGGTGATGGTGCCAAGTGGCCATGAACTGGAAGAGAAAATGGGGAGTAAGAAATTAATGATGAAAAATAATATTGCCCGAGTGAGAAGCCGAAATCAAAATAATAAAAACCAAGTGTTTCTGGGGTCTATTAAAGAAAGAAAAGCATTAGGAAAGTATAGAAATATTTTTGCTTTTAAGTTTCTTAAAGATAAGTCCAGGCCATTTTTTTTTTGTATTTTTCTTCCCTCAGTGCTTTGCACATTTTGTCATATTTTATGATATCAAATTAAATCAGTGCTTATTATTGTTAAGTATTACATGTTTCTTAGAGAAGTATAACATTAAAGGAAATAAAAAACTGCTATTTCTCATGTGCAAGCAAGGATTGTGCTAAGGGCTTTATCTACATCTCCTCAGTTAATTCCCACAATTAGGTACCAGTATTGTCCACATTTTACAAATAAGGAAAAGATGACACAAAGACATTATATAGATTTTTGAGGTTACACAACTAGCAAAGGGCAAAGCTGGGATTTGAACCAGCTCTCTTTTACTCTGCAGTTTGAGAGGGTTATCAAAACATGTTGAGTAGTTTGGAGTTTCTTTTTTATGATGAGAAAAGATGGGAAGAACACTTAGCAGAAGATACTTGATACCTTTAAAAAGTATGTCTAGCCAGGTGACATTCTAGATATTGAATTAATGCCAGTGGAATATTAGGTGGAATTTAGTGTATCCTTTTTCTACACTTGGGAAAAAATAATTCACCCAGGAAATATTAATCTGTCACAATAGGAACAGATCTAAGCACTGGAAGAGTCACATACAACTAATCAACTTACTCATTGTTCTTATTTCCTATAGAATCTACAACTACAATGAAAAAAGCTCAGATAAAAACAGCATTCCCACAATTATCATTAGATATTTGTTAAACTTATACAATATGTAGAAACTTTAAAAACATAAATGCCAATGACAAATATTGGGAAAACCAGTTTGTGCAGAAGAATGAGTTCCCCTACAAACAATTTGTGTTTAAGTCACAAGGACATTTGAGTAAAGTCCTAGTGGTCGGTTCAGGAAAGGAGATCCAAAATGTGGGTAAACATGAAAAATCAGATTTGGGATTTGTTAGCATCAAAGACTGCATAGTAGATCCTCTGCCTGTGAACAGTTCTCAGAGACACAAGTATATATATATATATATATATATATATATATAGCTATCTGACTATTTATTTTTGGATCCTTGGAAGGCAACCATGGCCAAGAATGGTAAGCCTCAGAAGAGAAGTCACGTGGGAGTTATAGGAGAGGTATAAAAGTAGCAAACAAGGATACAGAAATTAGGGGACAAAAACTTAAAAAAAATAGCAGAATGTGGAAATAGCATTAACTTGAATTAGGAACTATGGAATCTAATCCCAGTTACTTTTTGTATCTCTGGGCCAACTACTCTGCTTACCTGGGCTACATTTTCTATGAGTAAAATGAGAATGTTAGATTATATAATTTCTCTGACTTTTCCAACTCTTTTATACATGATATCCTATGATTCTAAGAGTAGGAGGGATCAATAGCATTAAATGTCCTAATGGCGGAAAAGAGAATGTAGTACACTCAATTTAATTAGGAAGAAATCCCTTATGATCTTTTTAAAAACTATCTGCTTGCTTATGTTAGAACGGATTGGATGGTAAGCCATCATATCCTAATCATAAGCAATTGTGATGATCTCCTCTAGAGTGCACTAGAGACCCAATTCATAGAGAGGGCAAGGTGAGATTATTGTGTCTAAGTCAAGAAGTCAGTTCAGGAGGCCAAGGATAGATCTGACAACAATCTAAAGGAGCTTTGGATAAGGGAAGCCAAAGATGTAGAAATCTGGGATGGAAGGAAAAGGGAGCAGGATAAGCACTTTGGAGAGCTCAGCATAAGATTGCATGTATGCACATGTAGAATGGCAAGATGGACAGCTATGGCCTAAACCAGACTACTGACTACTGACAGCAGGTCTCTATCTAAGGCATGCTCTATCCAACTTTTTAAACAGTTTTCCTTGCACACAGAGCTTGCCACATGGACAGGACTCAGAAATACTGGATCATTTATCCCAGGTCATCAATCTCCAATGGGTCAAAGAGTCTATCCTATGGGCACAGCCTGGCTTAAGGAAATGTTTTGGAGAATTTCTAGTAGGTTCAATTATGTCCTTTAAACTCTGTTTAAGAAGGCAGGAGGAAGACTAATATAGTTGAGAAAATCATCTTTTTAGAAAATGCTAATTATTTTAGGGTTTCATAACAAGGTAGTGACCTTCACCCATCTGGAAAATCAAATTATGCAGAACATATCATGGTGCAGAAATAAGACACTACATGAATTATGTCTTCCATGGCACCAAATGATAGTTTTCATAAAGTATCACAAGGAATTGACAAATTCATCTGGATTTCTTCACCCACAAATAAACATGGTGTTGAAAGCTTACCTTGTGCCTATTTGGGTGTTTTCTAATTGGTATGCAACTCTTTCTCTGCCTCCTGTGATAGTTATTCACAGGCTGTTGCATACTGATTTTCATATGCTTTCTTCCTGCCTTGGACCAATGAAGCAATAAATAAGCAGGAAAAAAAAAAGATAGGTCTCTAAACAGCATCAGAGCAGTGGTGCAGGAAATAGAAAGCAACTCCCCGAAGAAGCAAATGCATTCATAGCAAATTCCACCAGCAAACGAGTAGTGTCATCCAGTAATTATATGTAATTGTCCCCTATATTGAAACAATAAATAATTTGGGAGGCCAGTGCTGCTTGTTGGAGATTACAGCTCTATATAAATAGCAGGAAAACAATTGAGGAAAACTGAAACTAGGTAGTATGTACTAAAATCGTTGTCAGAGGTATTTTATGGTACTGCCTACTGGCATAAAATTTTTTGTATGCATCCATTGAATACTACATCTTGGTGTACCTAAATCAGAATGGAAGTTGTAGATTTTCCAAATTCTAGGGTGATTCTGAGCCACCTAATATGGCTCATTAGGCTGATTACCACCTAATATGAATAAGCAGCCGAAGCCATTGTTAATATTGTAGTCTTATTAACATAGCCACCTGGCCAGGGGTAACAATATCTCAGAATTTCTTAGGCATTTGAAAAGATGAATATATTGCCTTAAAATACGGCATAAAAAATCAGTGAACTCTGCTACTATCATGAGTGTGACCAAAACATTCATTGGTATCCATTCCCCTGTAACACAAACACACATATGCTGAAAGAATCTCTGTGACTTAGAACAAAAATTCCAAATGGTAGCAGCAAAGCCACTAGCTCAATGTTATGGCAGCCTATTCTGATTATAAAACCCACTCACTACTTCCTATATTCATCATGAGCTGACCAAGTCCACGTCTCTATGCATAGAAGAGGCAGTTCCTTGCCTGTTCCACAATTTCAATTTATGCATGGACATGTCTTTCTCTATTTATATTAAGTCTTTTGTTTAAGGCAAAGGCCTAAATCCTTCCTGCTCTTCTCTAATCCCAGTAGACGAAGGCCAAGATTATAGCCACATATTTACAGAAACACAGCCCATCATCAATTGCCTGTATTCCAAGCAGATAGCAGAAGGGACCAAGATTCAAGTTTAGCATAGCAGGGTCCTAGAAGGCTAGAACCTCTGTAATTGTCACTACCATACATTTATTTTCATCACTGTCTTCGATAATCCAAAATAGTACTGTCTTAGAAATATTTGTCATCCATATGCACATCCATCCATCCACCTGTTTACTTTCTCTTTCATTCAAAGAGTATGTGTTGAGTACCTAATATGCAGGAGGCCCATGACAGACCCTGGGGATAGAAAGATGAATAACAATTCCTCTTAAAGAGCACTTAGACTGGAGAAAATGAACTGAAATGCCATTTTTTCACATTAACAATTCAAAGCAGTTCATAATAACTCAGATATTGGAGGTGGAGAGAGGAGAAACAATCAAAAGATACATAAAGCAAGTTCAGTGTATCCATTCAGCTTGTAGTTTTTATTGATAAAATAAGACAGCAAAAGAAATACAGCAGTGTATGATAAAATGCTCAATTAAATAAAATCAATATGAAAATACATGGTATAGACTTATACTCTTTGTCATCAGAAAACCTTTTATCTAATTTCTGGGTCCACCTGAAATAACCATTGGCAGTGGGAGAGGGAATGAGATTTCAAGAGTAGATAGGATGGCAGTCATATGCCTTAAGCTGGAAGCATGTGACAGTTGATCTAAGACTTCTCCTTGAGTTTGTTACTAGACAGCCTTAGCCAGGAATTTATATTCCATATTATATCAGCCCACCAAAAGCATATCAATATTTTGCTGGCAAATACCCTAAAGATATGAGTTTGAAATCTGAGCAGACACTTCTCTCCCACTTGAATTTTCTTTTGTGTTGTTAAATCGGCACCAGATAGCATGCATTCTTCATTTCCAGATATAATCTTGTCTTGGAATTGTCCTGATAATGCCTCGTTCCTTCCATTCTTATGTAGGCAGAATTCACTCAAAGGACATTGTGTTTGTTTGTTTGTTGGCTTGCTTGTTTGCTTGCTTTGAGTGGTTGGGAAATCTGTTAAGAAGAATGTGAAGTCCATCAAAGTAATTTTTTTAATAAAAAGGAACTTGAGAAAATTGTATGTTACTGTATATTTGAGAAATCTTGCCTGAGTGACTACTATGAAAAAAAGGTCTATGCAAGGCATTCAGGAGGACAATGAATAAGAAGAGAAATATAAAGGTCGAATATGAGTGACAACAGGGAAGCCTATTAATTATATAAATAGACAGCTACAGATCTGCTGTGATAAATTCCTGAAGGTCTCCTTTTCAAAAATTATACCTTCCTACATACAAAATACTAATATATGACAGGACACCATTAAAGGTTTATTTCTTTTGGTAAATATTTAGTCATCTGATATCATGTAAATGAGGGTCTACATTGTAAATGTGACTGATTTTGAAGCTGATGGTTTTTTGCTCCAATACCACATTTACTTAGCCAAAACCCAGCACATAAGAGCTCATATAATAATAAAGAATCAAATGAAAAAAGAATCCAAAGTTAAGAGAAGTGGTAATCTCTCTCAAATAAACATAACAACAGCAATAAAGAACAAAATAAAACAAAACAAACATACCCAGTAGATATATACAAATACCTAAATTAGTTACATGTAAGAACACAAAATGCCATTGGCAGTAGAAGTTTCTTTAGGAAGTATTTTCACAGAAGATGGATCTGGAGCTTATTTTAAAGGCCTGGAGAAACACAAAATGGTGGAAGGCAATGCATGGGCTATACCCCATGGAGTTTTCTTTTGACACATGAGTACATTTAAAAATAGCCTAATGGACCACAAGCCCCAGGAACTGGCTGTTCATAACTAATTATCCAAAGACTTGAAGATGCCAAGCTGTGCAAAGTCAATTTGACTTTGCCTAGTACAGCCTGAAGCTACTTTAGTTAAACCTCAGTCATGGTGTTTCTAATGAAAGGGGCAAAATAGAATAAAAATTGCAAACCCAATTCAATATAAGTGAACAAAATTGTAAGAGGTAAAGGCACACAGCAGCCAATAATTAAGACTACCAGTACTATTGTTTCTCTAGAAGCCTGGACTGTAAAAGAGATTAACCGTCTTAATACTTAATTCAAAAATAAAACTCATTTGATTAGGACTCAGGCTTACAACTTACACAAACTTACTCACAAAGAAAACATATAGAAAAAATATTAAATGTCCATTAAAAATAAAATTTTCAATGAATTTATTTTTATAAAATTAAGACATAGAAAAAAAAAATGTCCACAATATATCAGTAAGTGAATAATAAGGATGTAATAGGATCAGAAACATTGACATATCCTCATCAAGGCTAATTTGGCCACTGGCTCTAGTGAATGCCTATCCTGCCCATAGCAGAGACCAACACTTGAAGCCACCCTGATGGGACCATTTCCCTGTGGGACAAGCCAGCCCCCTGGTGGCAGACTGATTGCTGTATTTATTCTTTCATCATGGAGGTGGCAACAACTTCTATTTTTTACTTGTATAGACATGTATTCTGGATAAGCATTTGCCTTCCTTGCTCATAATCTTTCTACTGCTCTGTAGACTTCTAGAATATTTTACTTATCCTCAGGATATCCCCAGCAACATTTCTTCTGACAAAGGAACTCAGATCAAAAAAGAAGCATGACAATGAGCTCATGCCAGAGAATTTACTGGTATTACCTACCACGTATCGCATCACACAGAAGCAGCTGAGCTGGCACAATGATGAAACAACCTAGTGAAGTTTCAGATACAAGGCTAATGAGGATAAAAGACCCTGAAATATTAGCATAATATTTTAAAGAGTGGGTTACATGTTTGAATAAGCTATCAATATAATGGTGCTATTTTTCTAATAGCCAGAATACCTAAGTAGAGAAAACAAAGTTTGGAAATAGGAGTGACTACTGTCACTCTTTTACTTAATGAATGTGATATTGTGATTTAAAATAAGAAATATATGTATTTGCCCCTGTGTTGGCACAGAGCTCCTAATATTCTTGGAATTTCCCAAGTGATAAGAAGGATAAATATGGCTTGGTATTCCTTCTAAACCTCTTTCAACTACACCTGAGTTTATGTAAATAAGGTGACTTTTGATAATATTTAAGGATGGGGGTTGGTTTCTAGGAGAACTAATCATGTGATTAGAAGATTGGAACTTTCAATCACATCCCCTTGACCTCCAGGGATGGGAGAGGGGCTGGAGTTGAATTAGTTGCCAATGGCCAATTGTTTAATCGATACTGCCTAAGTAATGAAACCTCCATAAAAACCCAAAGGATGGGGTTTGGCAAGCTTTTGGATTGGTGCATTCATGAAGATGAGGTGAGAGTTGTTGGCTCAGAGAGAGCATGGGAACCAGACCCCTTCTTGTGTACCTTTCCATATGCACCTCTTCCATCTTGCTCTTCTTGAACAATATCATTTTATAATAAGATGGTAATCTAGAAAATAAAATGTTTCTCTGGGTTCTGTGAGCCACTCTATCAAATTAATTGAACCTAAGGAGGGGGTCATGGGAACCTCCCATCTATAGCCACTCTATCAGAAGCACAGGTGACAATGTGGATTTGCAATTGGTGTCTGAATTTGGGGATGGGGAGCATTCTTGTAAGACTGAACCCTTAACCTGTGGGATCTGACACTATCTCCAGGTATCAGAATCAAGTTAAATTATAGGATACCCAGTCAGTTCCGCTGAGAATTGGAGAATTGCTTGGTGGTGTGGGAAAAAAAGCACATATCAAAATAATCCCCTTGCAAATTTTTATTTTCTTTTCTAGAAAATTTGGATTCTGTGTGTCAAACTCCCCTAGTTCTTAAGCGCAGAATGCTGCCAGCAGATGATACGTTTCCTTTGAGTTAAAAGATGAGATTGTCACCTGATAATTTTGGGTTTCTCATGCCACAGAACCAATAGGGCTTACTGTATTGGCTGTGGGATGGACCCTGGTTAGCAAGGGAAAACTGGGTTGTTACTACACTGTGTGGTTGGGAAACTATGTGTCTAGAGCCCAGGGGATTCTCTAGGATGCCTCTTAGTATCCCCATGTCTCAAAATTAAAAGTTAGTGGAAAACTGGAGCAACCCAATAAACACGAATCCACATAAGATTTAGACACTCTAGGACTGATGGTTTGGCCATTCCACCAGGTAAAGAACCAAGACAAGTGGAGATACTGGCTACGGACAAAGGCAATGTAGATATTTCACTGGATATAGTATCCAGTAAAAAATACAAACACAGAGATTATAGACTTATGATTAGCTACAGAAATGATATAAGTATGAAGATTATAGTAACTATACACATATACTCACTGCAATTGTCACAGAAATTGTGGAGGATGCCTCATATTGATTAGCACAGATAATACAAAAGTTTCCCCTTTTTCAGCTTTTTTGCTTATTATTTTATATAAGAATAGTGGGTTGGTGATACTTATCTTCATAATTGAATGTTTAGGGTAAAGAATATCCAAATAATTTTGTGACTGAACTAAAAGAGAAATTGAGTCACTTTTTGATTTTGTTCCTACCTTCTTTAGAGAGAAGGTGAGAGCATCTCCACATGTCCTAAGAGTCTTTCATCTTATTAAGCAGAGGAAGTAATTTCTATTTTGTTGTATGAAGAGTCACATATGTATAGTGTGATGTGTAAGTTTGCTGAGCAGCCACAAGGGCAGACAGTGCTGTTTTACTTACCTATTACCTTCTTTGATGTCCAAATTCACCTTTCTTGACTCTTTGATAAAATTATGGCTAGAATTCTGTAAAGTACGTATACCAGACATGCTTGCTAACTGGTTTACTTTTAGATTCTACCAGCAGAAATCATTAGAGGAAAAATAGAAGATAGATAGAAGAAGGGGGAAAAAAGGACTTCCTTGTTTATGTACACACGTATATACGTATTTTGTGGTTACTGTTTCCATCAGCGATACTCCATTAATGGCCACTGGCTCCAATCCCCAGCCGCTTCTGGTGTTGCCAAACCAGCCTCACTGTGCCTCCTGGTCATACCAGAGAAAGCCAGATAGAGCTCCCTCTTCAAAACCTGATCGCATGCTCTGTAAGACCCTCTCTTCAGCTCCTGAAATACCATCCGGAGACAAGTAGCATCCCCTGCCCAGTGGTCTGAGCACTATTCCAAGAAATTCTAGTCTAAACACATATGTCCTAGTAACTCCCAGCTGAGAGGAACATGTTCCCAGTTGAGGCAATGGGCTGATAAAGGAAGTTACCTAAATTAAACCACTCTTGAGACCTACCATTTAATTGTCAGTACAGACTTTTCCAGTCTTCTCATTCCTTGCTGCAATGACATCAAGAAAGCTTCATGTTGTGACAGCAGAGCTACAAGATTGAAGAAGCATAACTTTCTCAACCCCTTCCTAGTGGTCAGTTGTTCTAGAAAGTCACCTGGAAATTGGTGTGAATGAGATACAAACATTTTTTATGTTAAGCCACTGACATTTTGAAGTTGTTTGTTACTACAACATGACCTAGTCTCTCCTGATGAATATAGAAATCAGCATCAAGACAAAGACAGGCTACCATGACAAATACTAAAATATGTAGCATTGGCACAGTGGACATAGAGATGAAACTGAGAAGAAACTCAGGCTGGAACAATGGTGATCCATGTAACGCAATGGCAAAACATAATAAAAGTATTACCTGCAACAACTTGAGTAGCAAATGTTTGAGGAACTTGCAGTTTTAGGGAAAGAGATTAGAAAATAGAACTTTACCAGTGTTTGTTATTTGCTGTCACGGTTTATCATATCAAATGGGAAATATATATGTGTATACATATATATATATATCCCAAGTATTTATCATATGTAAAAGTCTAAGAAATAAAAACTGAAGATATAAATATGAATGAAATATAACCTTTGCCATACACAAGCTCTCATTTGGGTCTATCTGTCCAATCTCTCATCTGCAGTCATCTTTCCTGAGCTTCATACTGTGGTAAGAACATAAGTACCAGCCACAGACAGATGAGTTCTCCCTCATAAATTTTACTAGAAACTCACAAAAGCTTGCTCTGTGCTGCCTACTCTTGCACCTCTAATATTGCCCATGTCCTGAATATGCCACCCTTCTGCCCAGTATATCTGCCCTTGAGTACCCCATTTGGGTAGATCATTGGACTATACTCTCTGAGTCAGCAGCCACGTTTCCCCACGCAGCTCCCAGCTAGGTAGACTTCATTACCTTGGGCAACTTCCAGAGAATCCAGACCTCTGAGTAACATACATTTGGCCAATTCCCCTGGCCTTCTGTTAGAGGGAATTTTTAAAAAGAGAATATGGTCATACTTCTCACACAAATATAAAATGAATGTGTGTCAAAGATTTTATATAACTCACTAATTAATGAGAACATTGGTTAAGATGCTACAACCCATCCAAATGAGGATTTGACTTAGAGAGTTTTATATTGTCAACCAGAAATGATCCTTTTGCATTTCTATGAGTAGGAATTATTTGCAGAGCTATGGACAGCAAATATTTGCATTACTGTCAGTTTTCTACTAGTTACCTTTTATCTCTACAGAGTGGTAAAATAACCTAGTCACACAATCAAAGGCAAAGACAGCTGTAGAATCAGATAATTCCAGCCCTGTCTACTAGACAATGCCCAGGATTCAACTGAAGAGAGATCTAGTAATCTCCTTTGCCCATTTCAAAGTCTTCCACATTTTTTCCTGATGCACAATTAATTAAACTCATGCCTCAACAAGTAACCTCCCCCACAAAAGGAAATAAAAATTCAGATATAGTGAAAGAGTCTTACATACAAATAAATATTTGAACATTATTTACCTAGAAGAGGAATTTTATATTCCACGTGTAAACATATCTTTAAGTGAGTTGGATTTACTAGTATTTTAGCAGGAAACAATTATTCTCTTCCACTACAACCTCTTTTAATTCACTTTTTCAATTTGTTCTTCCTAACTATGGATGTAAGCTTTCCCAGTGACTGCCAGGCAATTCACGAAGACTCTCTTTTCCCCTGGTAATAAAATCTAGTTTCAGGCATCATGAAACCTCTAAATATCATCAAAATTAAAATTTCTTCCCTTCCTCTTATCAGGCCTGATTTTGACTTGGAGATCTTCAGAAGAGGAAGGGGATATGATCAGTTTTACCTCCATTCTCTGCTCCTCCTATTGTATTCAGTGGGTGATGCTTTGGGTCTCACATGTTAAAGGCAAGGAAGCTAAAGGGAAGGAGAGGTATAACTGATTAATAAGAATTGGAATCAGGTATTGGAGCCTTATGGGCATGGTGTGTTGCAATTTTGCATCCTGTGATGAGGGTTTTGTCACTTCCACCTGGCCTCTTTTGGCTTCTCCAGTTCTTGGTTTCCAGAAGTTTTCCCTTCTTTTAGAGTCCTTCTAACTCCTAGTTGTTATTCTAGGGAAGAGTCCCTATCAAGAGATAATGGAACCCTTTTCTGTGATGGCCACATCTACCTTGCTGGAGACCAGTGCAATATTCGGAATGTTAGTGCCATTCTCAATGCAAGCTTTTCTCTCTGCTTTGCTTCCAAATGGGGTGCTTTAGCCACACTTCCTACCATTAAACTTTTCAGGTAAAAGTTAGATGTCAGGTTCTCTGTCCTTCAAACTCCAGGGAAAGCATGTCAAGCATTTAATTCTTCTGAAACCCACACTTACTTGACTTGAAATGGCAAAGAGAAAATAGCAACCATAATTTTCTGCAAACTTGCCATGAAGGATACTCACTCTGCAACCTCCTCAGTCTCTGCCAATGCATTCGTAATATTTGCTTAAACTGCTGGGTTGTGAATGAGGGGCCAAGGTAGAAGGAGCTAGTTTGCAGCCAACTCCATTGCAAGTGAATAGATTGCATCTATTCATCCTGAATAGATGATCTAGGTAAACTTATTTTAAGACAAGTGTGTACCTTGCACCAACTATTTTGTTCTTGGCTGTTGGAGTGTTTGTTAAAATTCCAACACAACAAGAAGAGTTACGTCTCACATCTTGTTACATATATTATCCAAAAATGAAGACCGGTGGTGTGTGTTAGGCAGCTGTATTTGCGCTCAATATAAGGTGAGCTATTTTTAAGAATGAAAGCTAACCAAATATGATGTGAACTTCCTCATGAGATGATGGGTCTCCTGTAACTTGTAATGTTTAAGCAAAGACAAGATGGCCATTTATTCGAATGTCATTAGTCGCTTATTGAATAAAATGATCCCCCCAGTCCTATATCTTATGAGTATTGGGGTTAGATGGCATTTTCCAATGCATAGAACCAACATTGTTTTATTTTATTTTTTCATATTTGGAAAAAAGGTCTTGTGAAAGCAAATGTCAGCTAATATGTACTGTTCATTCAATCACTCACTCAACAAATATTTTTTGAGGGCCTAATATGTGTTAGGCACTCTGCTAGGCGCTGAGGAAATTGAGAAGAAAGACATTGTCCCTGTGATCTTAGAACTGATAGTGGCAGAATGAGGAAAAGAACCAAACATACCTTGGGTAGTTCCACTCCACAGCACTATCTTATCTTGCCTACTTAAAGTTCCTCATTTGAAATGGACCATAAACCAAAATAATTTTTTCCATAGATAATTTAAAATGACAAATAACTGGCAATTTAATGTAAATCAAGTTAGTATCAGTAATTAATTCACACGTGTCACATTTTATATACTAGACTGTAATTCACTTATTACATGTTGTCACATTTCAAAGAGCTGCTTGAACATGCAGTTTCCACTGAACTGCATCCCGCATTTATGGAAGTGTTCTTTTTCCAATCCTGGGGAAAACAGAAGGTACAGCAACATAAATTTAGACTGAACCACTCAGGGCACAGCATGCTAAACCCTATGCACTTTCTATTTGCAAAGTATTCAAATGCCTTTACAAGGAAAGTCAGCTAGGAAGGAAAGACTGCCTGCAGAATTAAGAGTGAGAGTGTAGCTGTGCATTTTTCTTTCAGTTGGTTAACTGAAAATAAATTTCCTATTTTAAAAGCAGACCCATCAAAGGCAAGTGTCCAATTTTAGGCTAAGTTCTACAATATGCTTTTCAATAAAATGTCTTTCTGCCTCTTTCCCTTTTCTGATTTCAATGTCCTGTTACATATTTCCGAAAGCTCGCCTTTCAAACTTGGTGTATGCTATGATTGTATGGAATGAAAAGCTCCAAAAGGCCACAAAGAAAAGTGTCACTTGCCTCCATCTCTGAGGAGAGGGCACTTTGAATTAAGACTGCTTCCACCTGCGAAGCCTGATTGAGCCTGAATTGATAATGCCCACATGTTGTGGGTTTTCTCACTTTATTTCCCTTTACATTCTTTTTCATTCCAGGATGTATTGTGGGCCATTATCCAATTTTCATAGCTGAATGAGTGATTACTAAAATGCTATGAAAGAAAAACTAAATCCTTAAAAAGAGGCATTCATCGAAGGCTCCTAGGAATCATACGCCAATATTCTTCTCTGATTATTGGGATTCAAAGGGGAACGTTGGAAACATCCAAAGGAATTTAACTTTACCTCACAAAGGTTTTTAAATGCTTAGAGTTCTTTCTTGAGACTGAGGGGTTTCCATTTAGTTTTATGTCTTCACTGTTGTAAGTCTTTACTTCTATCTCCAATGTGGTCTGGTAAAACATGACAAACATAGGTAAGTTTTTACTCAAATTAACTGCTCTTTCTCCAAAACCCATACCTAGACCTTACCTCTACAAAGCACATTGCCCTTTGCCCTAAGGAAATGTAAAGGGTGGGTTTTAAGCAGACTGTGCTTCAACAACCTGCCAGTAGTAAGCACAGCATTAAAAAAAAATGCAAGCGGCTAGGAAGAGGCAGTGCAGAAAATGGAAATGCAGCCTGTATGGAAGACGTGAGGACTGTAATTACTGATGTTCTGGCAGAACTAGCAGGTTGGGTCACGTAAACAATACACGATTGCAATACACGATACTCCTTGAACACCTACAGTTTGCCAGATACAGGTATAGGCTGTGGGCATAGAAAAGTGAATCAGATACACGTCTTTCCCTATTCAAAATTATTATATAATATGTCACGTGCTATAAAGAAGTGGGCATAAAATATTATAGGAAAAAATGGACATTAAGGTATTATGAAAGACAACCCAAATGTCCATCAACCTTTAACAGGACAAACAAAATGTGAAATATCTACCCAATGGGATAATATTCAGTGATAAAAAGGAATAAAGTACTGATATGTACCACAACATGGATGAACCTCAAAAAAAAAACACTGTTGGGCTTCCCTGGTGGCGCAGTGGCTGAGAGTCTGCCTGCCAATGCAGGGGACACAGGTTCAAGCCCTGGTCTGGGAAGATCCCACATGCTGCGGAGCAACTAGGCCCGTGAGCCACAACTACTGAGCCTGAGCGTCTGGAGCTTGTGCTCCGCAGCAAGAGAGGCCGCGACAGTGAGAGGCCCACGCACCGCGATGAAAAGTGGCCCCCGCTCGCCGCAACTAGAGAAAGCCCTCGCACAGAAACGAAGACCCAACACAGCCAAAAATAAATATAAATAAATAAATAAATAAAAATTAAAAAAAAAAAACACTGTTGTAAGTGAAAGAAGCCAGACAGAAAAGACCACATATTGTATAATTTCACGTACATGAAATGTCCAGAAAAGGTAAACTGACAGGAACAGGAAGTAGATTGCTGGTTGTCTGGGGCTGAGGCTGGGAATGGGGATTATCTGCAATCAACCATGAGGGATCATATTGGGGTGATGGGAATGGTCTAAAACTAGTTTACAGTGATCATTGCACAACTTGGTAAATTTACTAAAAGTCACTGACTTGTACACTTAAATATTCAATTTTATGGTATATAAATTCCATGTCACTAAAGCTGTTGTAAAATAAATTTTCACCTGAGGCAGGGGGAAGATAAAGAAGAGAGACGAAGGAAGAACTTTGAGAGGCTACTTTCATTATTTTCCTAGTGCTGCTGGAACAGATTACCACAAATGTGGTTTCGTAAAACAACACACATTTATTCACTTCCAGTGCTGGTGCTCAGAATCTGAAATCAGTTTCACTGGCCTAAAGTCAAGATATTGGCATGGCTGAGTCCCTCTGGAGGCCCTGAGGGGAGAATCTGTTTCCTTGCCTTTCTCAGCTTCTAGTGACTTTAGCATGTGGCCCCTAAATCCTTCCTCGAATTGCATCACTCCAATATCTGTTTCCATCATTACATCGTCTTCTCTGTGACTTCTCCTACATCATTCTTATCAGGATAGTTTTAATCACATTAGAACCACCTGGAGTAATCTCCTCATTCCAAAATCCTTGACTTAATCACTTCCCCAAAGTCCCTTTTGCCATATCCGGTAACATTTCCAGGTTCTGGAGATTAAGATGTAAATATATGTGAGGATCCATTATTCAGCCCAATATAAGGCCCATTTTTTCCAGAAGATAGAAATTTTGAATTGGGATATTGAAGAATGTATGCTTTTCAGGTAGAAAAATTGAGGAATTTCATTCCAAGTAGATAGAATGTTGTCAGGAAAGGGATAGAGAGAGAAACCTGCATATAATCTGTGAAATCAGACAACAACAGTTGGATTTAGCTATGGAAAAACAGAGAACAATTCTAATTGCTCTCATTTCACATTTATGGTTGGATTTTTTTTCTGCATGTACACTTTGCTCTACTTTATCATCATCTGTTCCCCAATTAACTGGTTAGATTGGGATTCAAACATGCTACAATATTCTCCAACCTTTAAACATTCTTCCTCGAGTACACAACCTCCTTCAGCTACAGCCCAGATGCTTTGCTTCCTTATTATTTTCACAAGCCTTTCAACAGTTTCTACACTCACTTTTTCTCTTCCTCTCTTACCAATATATTTGAAATTCATACCATTTTGGATTTTGCCCTCACCACTCCACTATAACTGCTCTACAAACTCAGCGATGACCTCCACATTGCCAAATCCAATGGTCCATTCTCATTCTCATCTTACATGACCCATCAGCTGTAATTGACTTAGCTGATCATCCTCTTTTCAAAGACTACATCTTCTCCTGGCTTCCAGAACAATATTGTCCCTTGCAGGTCTACTACATCATAGTATCCTTCATTTCTTCCTTATCTCCAAAGATAGGTATTTCAATTCTTTGAACTGTGTCTTGTTTCTCCCTATGCCCACTTTCTAGATTATCTCATCCACCTCATGTTCCTAAATACCATTTTTACTATGATGACTGCATTTATAATTTTATGGCTCCCATTTTTATATCTATAGCCTCTACTTCTCTCCTGAAAACCAAACTTGTAATTCAACAGCCTACCTGACCTCTCTATTTGGATGTCTAATAGGCATCTCAAACTTTATGCATTTCAACCAGAATTCTAGATTCCTCTTGCTCCCAATTGGCCCCTCTACCAATCTTCCTCTTCTTAATGTTATCACCATCTATTCAGTTTCTTAGGCCAAATTCCAGCATAGTCTTTAATTTCTCTAATTCTCACACTTCACATCTGATCCATCATCAAGTCCTCCAGGTTATAGCTTCAAAATATGCATATAGCTTGATTACTTTTTTAAAAAATTTTATTTTATATTGGAGTATAGTTGATTAACAATATTGTGTTAGTTTCAGGTGTACAGCAAAGTGATTCAGTTATACATATACATGTATCTATTCTTTTTCAAATTCTTTTCCCATTTAGGTTATTGCAGAATATTGAGCAGGGTTCCATGCATTGGAACATGTTCCATGTTCCAATGCTATACATTAGGTCCTTGTTGGTTATCTATTTAAAATATAGCAGTGTGATCCCTTATTAATACCATCATTTCTACAACCCTTGTTCAAGTAACAATTTATTATCTATTTCCTCAATTACAACAGCCTTGTATTTGATTTACTTGTTTCTACTCTTGATCTTCTTCATTTTATTTTTCACCAAGCAACAATAATTATCATTTATACATAAGTCAGATAATGCTATATACTTGCTCAAAATTCTTCCTATGCAGCCGTCACAATGGTCCCCAACAACCTCACACCCTGGTCTTCAGACCTTTGTAGGATTCCCTCTCATGTTGCATCAGGGTCTGGTTCGTGTGACCATTAGAATATGGCTGATGGTATGTCACTTCTAAAATAACATTATAAAAGACTGTGGTTTCTGCTTGCGTTCCTCTCTCTCTCTCTCTCTCTCTCTCTCTTTCCTCCCACCCACAGCTTCCCTTCTCCTTCTCTCTCACATCACCCATCTTGAGGGAGCCATGTCATAGGCCGATGTTAAGGAACATCTCCATCTATGGAGAGGCACAAATGTTAAGGAACCAAAGCCTTCTGTTAACAGCCATGTGAGTTCAGAAACTGATCCTCCAGACACAGTTAAGTCTCAGATGACTACAACATTGGCTGAAACTTTGATTGCTGCCACCTGAGAGACCCTAAGCCAAAACCATCTAACTAACTGTCCTGATTCATGACTCAAATGTGAGATTCCAAAAAAAGTACTTACTGTTTTAAGCTTTTTAAGCTGCTACATTTGGAGCAATGTATTATGCATCAGTAGATAACTAATTTCTATAGTAAATGGGAAAATAATGGCTTTAGATTATCTATTTGGAAAGTAAAATTGAAAGGTGAGATGTATTTGTCATCTGAGGTTTTCCATCTCTGATGGCTTTTTGTTAATTTTGGAGAACTCGAACTCACTCTTGAATTAATGACTGAAATAAAAGCCATTTAGGAGACTTCTATCTCAAGACTATTTAAAAACCAGCCATGGAATAATTGTCTATTTATTTAGTTTGGTGGCTCAGTCCGATAAATGAAGTGTATAGTTAAGAAGGGTAAGGCAGAATAGAGAAATATGAGGCCACTTTTTGTAACTAGCAGCAAAGCAAGAAGAGTGAGCCTGTGGCCACTCATTTACTCATTTATTCCTTCTTTCTGTTAACAGATGTGTATGGCACAGCTATTTTGGGGCAGACACTGAGGGTCTAGTAGTTAACATGGCATAATCCATACCCTCAAGGCAGAAAGATATAGGAAGACAGGTAATTTCAAAACATCACAGTAAATACATGCCACAGTGAATTACTCAATAAAAAGACCAGGTTTCATCAGGGTCACAGCAATATAGGGACATGAATTTTTTAAATTGCATAGCTGATGTTTCAACATAAGCAACACATAATCATACTGGGAAAAATCAACACTTTTTTAGATTTCCATACACTTACTGTATGATTCAACATCATTTTCATTTCTTAAATTACACATGCTGGGTTAGCATGGAACTGTATACTTTTTAGTGCTTGGAGCTTCTAAGATCCAAATCCAGCAATAAGTATGTGATAAGAATAACTACATGTTGCATGGAGCATGTAGGAGAGGTGTGTAATCATTCTAAAGAGGCCACTGTTATGAGGTAAACAGAAGTTACGTTGTTCTAAGGAAAAGAGAGCAGCCAGTCAAGAATTTGTAAAAGGGCATTCTAGGAAGTGCAGCATTGGCAAGCAAAAGAAAGATGGGGATAGTCAGAAGCTTATAATATCTGGGCAGTAATAAAACAGTAATATTGACAGGTGAGACCTGAGATGCACAAGATAAATGAACAAGGCTGTATGCTATGCTTTGAGGAAGTTGCATTTTATCCTGAGACCAATGCAGAACCTTTGCAGTAAGAGAGCAACACGATTAGATTTGTGTTTTTGGGAAAATGGCACCTGCTACACTGTTCAAAGATGGTATTGGGGACACAGATGGTGATGGAAAGCAGTTATGTTGCAATAACCTGGGAGACTAAATATGATGGTTATCTTGTCTAGAGGAGTAACGTTGAGGATGGAGAAAAATGGATAGATTCAATGGATATTGAATATCTCTAAAGGAGAGCAGTTGGTGATTTAGTACAGGTGATGTGGAGAGAGTGGCTCAGGAGTCATGAATAATATCCAAGTTTCTCCCACAACTTGGAAAGTGTTTACACTCTCTGCTGGGATAGGGAACACAGGAGGGAGAAAATCGCATTATTATGTAGACTTTCCAAGTTACCCATTCAAATCATATGAGAGCTATCATCACACCAGTGATTTTCAAAGTGTGATGCCCAGAATCATAGAACTGCCTTAGCAGTCTACACTGGGAGGGGGCCAGGAAGGAATAGAAAGACACAACAAAGAGGCCATTGCATGCTTCACAAGATGTCCTCTTCAGTGTCTTTGAGAAAAGCTATGCTTATTTTTAGTTTTTTATTAGTTTGTGATGCATACATTATATATGTATATGTATGTATATATATATATATATATATATGTCAGTATTAAGGTATAGTGATGAAATGAATGTCATACAAGTAACACTTTTCTGTAGAACTAGAATGTTACCAATTACTTTCATGTGTACCTACTTGACTGCTACTTCCTTATCCCATCCCTTTTCATTTTCCTGGAAGATGAAGACTTATCCAGAATCTGTCATTCCCTTGTTTTATGTTCATAGTGTTTCCATACACATCCCATGGCAGACTTGTTTTGAGACTTATAAAACTAGTATCATACTCTATGCAATCTAAAAACTACTTATTTCCTTCATTATAATTCTAGTTGTTATCTGTGAATTTGTATCCACCCCAACTTCATTCATTTTCTCTGCTGTGTATTATTCTGTTGTGTTAATATACTGAACTTTGTGTATCCACTCCCCAGGAGTTGTTTCCATTATATTGCTTTTATGAAAAATCCTCTTACGAGCAATCTTTGACTTGGCTCTAGATGCTCAAAACAAGTGTTTCTACACCTACACATGGAGTCAAAGGATATACAGATTGATTTACGAATTTTCAACTTTGCAAGGTAGTAAAAAATTATTTTCCAAAGTTGTTACACCAAATCTTAATCTTTCTGGCATTGTTTAAGTGTTCCCTTCCTTGCCAGTTCTTGGTACTTTGAGATTTCTTTGCATCCACGTGCAATTGCTGGATGGTGGCAGTTACATCAGGCAGGCTGGGACAAATGTTGGCTTGTACCCATCTGCTGTTTCACTCCAAATGGTGCCTTGTGCTGTGGTTGCTGCCACTGTTACTGTGGGATCTGGAGTCTCCATGTAGCTGCCTAGAAGAGCCAGGTAACAACCAATCTGTGCAGGGAGTTAATGCTGCATGGAACAACCTTTGACCACTGAGAGACAGGGGATAGGAAAAAAACTGCTAGTGGGCAGCAGCCGCATAGCACAGGGAGATCAGCTAGGTGTTTTGTGACCATCTAGAGGGGTGGGATAGGGAGGATAGGGAGGGAGGGAGGGAGACACAAGAGGGAGGGGATATGGGGATATATACATATATATGTATAGCTGATTCACTTTGTTATAAAGCAGAAACTAGCACACCATTGTAAAATAATAATACTCCAATAAAGATGTTAAAAAAAAAAAGTTTTCATTTTTCCCAACTCCAAGAATTGTTCTAGAATCCAGTATTTTTAGTCAACCCACTACATTTATTCAACCTCTGTGGATTTATTCCCATTACCAAATATTAGTTGTGTGATTATTATTACTATTAATTATTATTATTATTTTCTTACATGTCTTCACTTCTTCCCTGCCACTCATCTATTATCCCCTCCCACTTGCTTATCTGGGACTATATCAACTAATAAAGCATTAGCACTTCATTGTATTTAGGAAACTCAGGCTAAGCAACGAGTAATCTTATTTTTGCATGACAATTCCTGGGGTTTTCTCTTTTATATAACTTTAACAATCAGCTTGTCCTCAAAAACCATGATTGGATTGTTATTGGAATTACATGAAATTTATGAATTAATTGGAGGAGAAATGGCAATTACATCAGTCCATGTTTATAAATGATCATGGTATAGCTCTCATTTGTTTAGGTCACTTTTAGCTTTTTCAGTGAATTTGCTGCAACTAAACATCTTTTAATTTTCTTAGGCACTTTAATTGTTTCTGTTATTGTACAGACTATTCTTAATGAATTACATTTTCTACATATTTGTTGCTAGTGTATAGAAATGCATTTTGTTTTTGCATATTGACCTAATATTCAGTCACTACTCTAAACTATTTCCTTATTTATCATCTTTATAGTGTATTTTTCTATGTAGGCAATGTTATTATCTATAAATAACATTAGAATTCATTGGTAAAACTCATCTGGATATTGTTTTCATCATCGACAGTTTTTTGAATATTGATTAATATTTTTGATAGTTATAGAAATATCCAGACATTCTTTTTTTTCTGATTTAATTTGCATATATTACATTTTTCTAGTAGCAATAAATTAGAAAATTTATTGGTCACTAAGAGACATATTCGGATTTCTAAACAATATAATATTAAGGGGGAAAATCTGGAAAATATGCTGAGCATTGCAGCAACATTTCAACATAATCCTCTGTAATTGCTAATCACATTAATTCATAAGTAATCATTAATGTATTCAGCCAACCATATATATCAGTCATTGATTATAAGCATTGCATGTATTATAATATGATACATTAAAAACTCAACCTTAAAGAGATTACAGTTCAATTTCAAAAAAGTAAGAAATGAACTTAAAATAACTAAAACTTAAAGTAAGAGACGCTCCATGATCCCTAGTGGCATAGAGAAAGTAGTGTGAGCACTGGGAGGAAAGATGGATAACTGTCCGATGAGGGGTTTGGGAACTCTTTGACCTGGATTTCCTACGGTACTCACACATTGTCCAGGTTTAACAATTTCATTAACATCACTTCTATACTATGATGAATATTCATGGCCAGGATTGTAACAACAGTACCATGGAAGTGAAGTTCCCTGGCCTCTCTGGGCTAAGGAAGTGTGTGGAGATGGGCCAGCAAGAAGTGCAGCCAAGCAGCTACCATAAAACAAGCTGGCTTGATCCAAATGTGAGCAGGGCTGGTTGAAGCATTTTAAGGAAATGATTAAACAATAAAAAAATTATCTGCCAACTCCTAAAAGAGCAGTTTGATGCTTAGACAGTAGTTATTTTGAATACGGACATAGAAACTGGCAAATAATAGCAAAACTGATTTGTTGCTATGATACAGGTACCTGCTAGATATTTTATAAATAACATTTTATTTAGATAGAAAGGAGGTAGATATTATCACCTCATTTTTCTAAACGGATGTATCAGACGTGTGTGTCAGTGCCAGCCCAGGAAGCCAAGTCTGTTAACTTAAACGGCAAAGCAATTGGCAAGAAAGCTGGAGACCTTACACCAAAAAGTGGACAGAAATCAAGGAAGTCTAGACACAAGACCCAAAGCAAAGATTACCCCACAGGGTAGGTGATACCCCTTTGTTCAACACTCATGCCCCTAAGCTCTGGACAATCACTCCAGCTGCCTCCTGAACACTATGCAATGAATTAATTATTAACTTTTCCTTCATCTTGCTGGCCTCCAGTGAAGACCCAGAGCTGTAGATGAGAGTATTTGATAATCCATGCCCTGACTGCTGGCAGGAGTCAGGAGGAAGAGAGCATCTGCTCTTCTCAGGTCTCCAATAGAAAGAGTTTCATGCCTCCCACGCGGACTCTCAAAATTGGATATTCTCCCCAAATGAGAAAAGATTTCAGATGCTCATGAGCATGGAATCAGGCTTCATTTTTAAGATGGCCGAGCTAATGAGCAGAGATGTTTTTCAGGCTCAGGTCTTGTCTGAATCAGAATCCTATAATCTTTACATGGAACTGGCTCAGTGGCAATAAATTGTACAGTAAAGTTTTGTTATAGAAAGTGCATAATTTTTACAGCAATATATTGAGAATAGTTCCCCCATTGAGAACCTATCCTGTACAAGAAGATGCTAAGCAGGACAGAGTAGGGGATTACAGTCTTATGTTCTTAGATTTTATGGTCTAATTAGAGATCATGTTAAAAAAAAAATGTACTCGTTAACAAGTGAGTTCAGTGCTGAAAGAGCTATGGTCATTCAAGGTTGGGAGATAACAGTGTGAGCTGGGATGTTCCAGAAAACTACAGGAGGGATGGATGGGATTCAGATATGCAGGGGATGACATTTCAGGCAAGGGAGGATTTGCTTCTGCAACAGTATATGTAGGCACAAATCCATCAGATTGTAATGCAAAATTTTTTGGATTAAATTCATGATGTCATTAAGGAAACAAAAAAGTTAATCATTGTAGCCACTGGACTTTAACTATAAATCAAAATCCAGTCATAAGGATAAGACACAGGATTGTGGGGGGTCAGGAAGTAACTGCCAGGTATTTCAATTTGAAGGAATCCTTTTTCTGGAGGAAAGAGCAAGAATTGAATACAAGCCTGCAGTGATTAGGAAATAGACATGGAGAAAACGGGAATGGAGAGCCGTACCTCCAGCCAAGATGTGTTTGCAAGGAGGTTATCAACCCAGATAGCAGACTGCTGTCTGACAAAGAGTATGGACGGCTTTGGGCAAAAGTCACTAGTGACAGGTCGGAAATACAAACACATCCAAACCCTGTGTTTTGTTGCTTCGGGTAGGGTTCCATTTACTCTGGCTTTGACCTTATGAAAACATTGTGAGTGGCCTTGGAGCAAAAAGAGTAGTGTTGCCTTCTGAAGTAAAGCCAAGAATAATGCTTCAATAAAGAATTGTAAAGCAAACTCTCAACCAATACTGCATTCTAGAGATGTGTCATTCAGTCCTGCTCACATCAGGTGGTCACCTCGTAAAGTACATGTCTGGTTGGACCAAAGACACTGACATGAGTATTGAAGCCCCAATGTCTTCTATAAGGAATGCCTTCACTTCTTTATAATTAACTTAACATAAATATCCTCACTTATTGGAAGTCCTTTGCTGGTGAGTTGCACAATTACAATCATGCATGAAGGATCCAAAGGGATCTTAGAGATCTGGCTTTTAGCTACTTAATCTGTTTTTTTTCTGCTTTTTGAGAAAATGGAATCTCATTACACATGCAAATGAATATCAGAAGTTTTTTTACTGCTTATGTAACATAGTGAGTATTGCTATCCAAGGAGGGACTCCATTTTTCAACATCACACGGTACACTGTTTTAGATATATTGAGTGACTGGTATTATTTATTGCATAGATATTTGAATGATTAGATGATTACATGAATGAATGTAGAATTAAGAGTGATATAATGATGCACAGAATCAAGGGATTTTCTTTGGGCTATGAATCAAATAACCGAAATGCAAACATGAAGATGATCTTGTTTGACTCGTGCCAGCTGTAATTAATATTTATTAGGTAAGGAGTAGAGTCTCTGGCTGGGAATTTAAATTAACAAGCAGATGGTTTCTCTAATGTTGAAAGTGTAGGTTGGAATTTTCTGGCCCAGTTAACATCAATCAGCTCCATACCTCCATATTCTACTTGCACTGTTCACACAAAATTGTGATATTTTGGCTACAAGCAGTACCTGGAGGGGCAGATGGTTTAGGGCAAAGTTATTCTGTTTCTGAGAAAGACAACTTGAAATGCTTTATCACAGCCTGGAGACAGTTCTTTGTTCATTGCTACCCTGACAGGTAGGAAATCAATGCTGTAAAAATGAATTTAAGGGCATGACTATTTTATTCAGTATGATAAAATAATTGTAGTAAGCTAAAAAACTTTCAATAAGTTTCAGTATGTTCATGAAAATCTGCTAGGAAACCTAATGCATTTTACTCCATTTTCAATCTAGAAAAAAAAAAAGTCTGATTATTTCTAAAGTCTTATTGCAACTCTCTTTTGATTGTATTATGGATGTAAAATGCCTTGCATGTGATGATTGGAATGTAGTAAACGCTCAGTAAATGTTACTTTCCTTCCTTCCCGTAACACTTAAAAATTACAGTTTGCTTACAAATTTTAATAGTTATTTATGAAGCACTCAATTTATTTCAGACATTGTATGAGTGCTTTGCAGGCATTATTTTGGTTAATACTCGTCCTGTCCATGTGAGGTAGGGGCTAGGATTATCCCCATTTTCTAGTTTAGAGAAGTCAGTCACTCATCAAGGGTCATAACTAGCGATCCAGGTCTGTCTTATCTCGAAATCTAAGCTAGTAGGTATTTTACTACCAAATTAAATATGTTCACCACTTTAAAAGAATTGGTACGTTTAAAGCCCTGATTACAAGAATTCTATTGTGATTTATATGTGTTTGTGTAAAGTGCTTTATATTTTTAGTTAGTGATGAACTCCATAAGAGTGAGAACTGTTTTTTTCTTACATCCTCATATCTTCCCCAAAGCCTGAGGTAGAGTTCGTGCTTGATAGATATTTGGTGAGTTAGTGAGTGAATGATTCCAGAAGAAATACATGACAAGAACTGCTGATGAGTACTCAGTCTCTCCCTATTCTTCAGGCTGAAGCTGTGTGGTCACCTGTCATAGACGATTTAGAAAGAATTACTAAATCATCAGAAAAATTGTCCTGGATGAGGATGTAAGCAATTTGTTCAAATGAAATTATTTTCAACTTGTTTCTATGGGTGTCAAGAAATTTAGAATCTTATCTATGTTATCCCCAAGAAACTTTTCCTTACCCTAAAAAGTATGAATCTGAATCTAAAAGAGAAAAACAAAAGGATCCATGCTATCCCCCCATCACCACCTTCAAACTTCAGAGAAACCTTTATTGTTCCGAAAGCTTTGCTCCAATAATGTATAATCTCTTACCCAGTTGTCTTAGTTCATTTGGGCTGCTATAACACAATACCACAGACTCATGGCTTATCAACAACAGAATTCCAAGATCAGGGTGCCAGAATGCTCAGATTCCTGTAAAAGTTCTCTTGTGAGTTATAGATTGCTAACTTCTCACTTTGTCCTCACGTGGTGGGAGGGGCTGGAGTGTGGCGGGGCCTCTTTTATGAGACGCTAACCCCATTCATGAGGGTCCATACTCATAACCTAATCCCCTCCCCAAAGCCCCACCTCTTAATACAGTACATGGGGGATTAGGATTCCAACATATGAATTTTGAGGGGACACAAACATTCAGACCACAGTGCCTGTCCTGAGAAGTGACACTCCCATGGCCATTGTTTCTAACTAAATTGTGTGAACAAAGTGTATTGGAACAATCTCAGGGTGTTTGTTAGAAAAGGCAGGTTTCCTGAGGCTTCACCTCAGACCTATTAAAGCAGAATATTTGGTTGTGAGGCTCAGAAAAATCATGTTTTACCCTATTTCCATGTTGGGATATCACGATAGTCTGAAAATTGCTGTACCTAGACTGGCCAGAGATAAGAATAAAACCCCAGGTCCTATTATCCCCCCCTCTACAATACACATACACACAAACATGTACTAATGTCTGTCCTCCCTCAGTGTATTAGTCAGGGTTCTCCAGAGAAACAGAACCAAGAGAATGTGTGTATAGAGAGAAAGAGGAAGAGAAAAACAGAGAGAGATTTATTTTAAGGAATTGACTCATGCATTTGTGGGGACTGGCAAGTCCAAAACCTTCAGGGCAGGCCAGCAGTCTGGAGATCCAGAGGAGAGCTGACATTGCAGCTGAAGTCCAAAGGCAGGCTGTAGACTATAGAATTCCCTCTTCCTCAGGGAAAGTCAGTCTTTTTCTAAAGGCCTTCAACTGATTGGATGAGGCCCACCCACATTAGGGAGGATAATCTGCTTTACTCAAAGTGTACTGATGTAAACATTAATATCATTCAAAAACTATCTTCACAGTGACATCTAGACTGTGACCAAATATCTAGCTATGGTGGCCTAGCCAAGCTGATACGTAAAATTAACCATGATTCTCAGCAATAGCACATGAGAATGCTCATAGGGTTTTATTCATCATAAGATCTCAGAGAATAAATGATTCTGGACAGAGAGCTCACAGACTCACAGTTTCATAGTGACACTTTAAGCACAAAGTAATGCCAGAGATTGAATGTGTGTAGTTCCATTTATCTTAATTGAAAAATGACCAGATGAATCCAAAGAGAAAATTCCAATAAGTGATTTTTTATGATGGTTTTTAACATTATTCACACACACACACACACACACACACACAGGAATTTGCCTATTTAATATGCCAAGTCATTACATACAAGGTTTTGAATCTTTTTTATCCCTTACCAAAAATGGATGGGAAAAAAAGAAACATAGGCAGCAATGAGGGGTAACCTATCCCTCTGATCAATATCAAACTCAAGAGGAGGTGAAATTATTCCCCAGTTCATTTGACCACAAAGTGAGATATTTTTTCCCCTCCAAGTCCTGATTCAGTCAATATTGCTGACAAGTTGGAATTCCACCAGAAGGAAAAATATTCCAGGTAAATGTTTCACTCTTGAGGTTTAAGCCAGAGAGCTTATTTCTCTGATTCACTGAAGGAGAGAGAGACTGGCCACTACTCTCCTGGGCCCTCAAGTTTCCATTCTGGAGTGCCAGCAGGGCTGCAGGAGAGCATGATTCCAAAATGCAACCTCCCTGAAAGGACTGCTTTTGCTCATGAGGGCTACATAATCCATATTGCTCTGGAACTTTTATTCTGGCATTGATTTGGTGAAATAAGTTAGGAGGTATCAAGATTCTACTTCTTATAACACATGAATTCTTCTTAATGGACCTTTAGTTGAAAGTCCTCAAACTGGTTTTCCTTTACTTATTAATGGTAAAATGGGAGCTTTTAAAGTATATACATGAAATTCCTCATTAATAATTTTCTTATAATTTGGCAAAGACAACAACTTCATCCATTGTGATAACTTTGCTAAACTAATCTGCTGGAATTTTTGTGTCTGGTGATTATCTCATGGGATATCATTTCATTCAGAGTGTTCTCATGGGATGCTTTTTAGAATAGAGCTCAGGTACACATGCCTTTCAACCTCATGGGATTAGAATTTTGGCTTATTTTCTGTCAGCTTTACCATGTCTCTCTCACTAGAACTCACATATGTTATGGAGGCTTTTATTTTCACCCAGCTTCCTCTTGGACTTCTGCATCTGTGACTAGGAATAAGTCCTGGGGACAGAATCTAAGGACTGAGTGACTCTGCACTTGTAAGTGAAAAAATTACAAATATTTGTCCTTGAGGACACCTCAAAGGCAAATTCCTTCTTGAACTCTTTTCTTTCTGTCATTAGACACGGGATATTAGTAAACTCATGATAGATACATAGATAGATGATAGATAGATAGCTGATAGATATAGATAAGGAGAGAGAGAGAGAACATTTCTAAAATAATTTTTCTAAAATAGGTATATTTTTGGAAATCTGCTTCACTGGTTTGGGACCCCATTTTCCACATGAAGTCACTGCTTCAGGTAATCAGTTGCCTAACTATTCCCCCAAATTCTCAATGTCGTTCCATCTTCTCTGCTTCTGTGAAAGCTGTTTATAGCTTTTTCTATGATGTTCTCCATCATAGCCTCTCTACCCACCAAATCCTACTCATCCTTCTAAATCTAAGTAAAGAGATCTATTATCCCAGTTCCTCCAACTCCTTAGACCTAAAGTAGCCTCTTCACTCTTGATTGCCTATTGCACATACTGTCAGTACTGTAGACTGTACTTTCAGTATAAGGTATTGTCTCTTAATTGTAGTGCGTTTATTAGTCTATTCAAAGTGCTTCACCTCATACAGTGCCTAGTCAGTTACTGAGTATTGAAAATTATGGGTAGATTGAAAAGACAACCTTAATCAAATAGACTCTCAAATTATGTCCACACGGTTGTCAGTAGAAATGACACCTCAACAACCTGCACGTGGTAGGGGTTGGGCGTGATATCCCCTCTTGAAAAAAGGTGTGAATTCTAGTGTCTCTAAATAAAGACAGATTCATGACTTCTGTTTCATAATCATTCCCCATCTCCCCTTCCCTGGTAGTGAGAAATTCCCATTCTTTTCATTGTTAAAAAGCAAGATAGTTAAATTAGAGTCAGATAATTCCCTAATTATGTCATTTGGTGTTACAACTGTTATCAGGAACAAGTTACTAACAATAAGCCTTACATTTTTCTCACTCACTACCCAACCATGGAGAATCTCTGCAGGGACTCAGCATCTATTTTGGTGCTCTTTTTTTTTTCTATGCTCTATGCATAAACATAACATTGGGATGAGTCAACAAATGCTATTTTGGGGTGGCGATGGTGGGAGAGAACAATGGTAACTGTCAGAAATATTTTAGAACTCCCATAGTTCATGAACTAGATTCATAGTTATGAAAATTTTGGAATAGATCATGTTAAAGAATTTTAATTTTAATATGTACCATGGTTGTGAAAAATGTTAAACAATGGTTTCTGGATTTGTAAATATCACAAATGCCCATTCATTCATTTATTTATTTATCTGATAGTATTTGTAATCTGTGACTTGGAATGGCCTTCTCCAGATTTAGAAGGGAGCTATGGGGATCCGCAAAAGTACCCATGATATGGCATGTATTCCATGTAGTTTTCTCTCACCAGAAGTAGAATGGCATAACCAGATATCTTCTCTTAGTATGGATGGGAATCACAAGTCAAATGAGACATCAATCTCTTGCTTATACCTCGTTTGCCAGCCACACTGGTTGAACGAAGAAAGACATTCCAAATTAAACGTTATAGAAATTGATTTGTTATAATGCAGGAGTTTCCTTTGGGAATTTATTTTCTTGGCAACTTCTTTTGACATGAGTAATTCCCATTATGAACAAGGAAAATCTAAAAGACAAAATTCATGTTTCTTCCCTTAATGTGCATACTTTTGGAGCTGTTCCTCTAGAATTGTATATATCCTTTCCCTTTCCATGATTGGCTGGTAGTTTCTACACTGTGATAAAAATATTTGCCATCTTTTGGGAGAGTTGAGGCATTCCTATAGGAAATAAACAACAATTTCAACCCATCATCTTAAAAAGAATTTTGCCTATTACAACAGATTTAAAAATGAAGGCTAACTTTTTATACACAAGAATTTCACAGATTTTTTTCTAGTTATAATAGCAATGATTTGGCCTTGGAAAATCTTGAGAAAAATTTATTCTTAAGCTATTTAGATTGTTTACAAGAGTTCCATGGTTTCAACTGTGAACATACATCTGGCTGATAAAGATTTTGTCATATTTTTAGATACTTTTACTCAAAGTATGTCAATAGGCTATTTTCAAACACCTTTCTTTCTGGCTTAAAGTAAATTACAACGGATCTTCCTAAAAAATACAATGACGGACACACAGAATGATTTTCTTTTTTATCTTAACAAATAATATTGATGCCTAAGTACTGATGATTGACAGGCATGGTACCATATTGCTATGCATGGTTTTGAGCTGGACAGTAAGTTAGTCTCTGGAATGAGGCTACACAATCCTCAAATGCTGAGGTTATAAACTATACATAAATGCAAGGTAATACTTGAAAGTAATGCTACTTCAGGCAAGTTAGATTTTGTCCAGCAAGCAATATGAGAGATTGAAATAATTATCTGAAGGACAAAACTCAAATTATGGACCCCTTCCTTTTCCCTGCATCTGTTCCTATATGTCAGAAATTGTAGAAAGAGAAATCAATTTTAACAATTTAAAAATTGAAATAAGTTTTGGTTGATTTATACCAAAAAGGATTGTTCATTTTTGACACTATCAGAAATATTCTTCATTTAAAAACAAAAGAGAGGGAAAAAATTTTTAAATTGAATAATGGATTACATTGTAAACTCTATAACATTAGGGAACAGATTGAATTCCAAAATATGCTAAGAGGAATCACAGATTGAAGGTGTGGTTTAAAACAATCATTATAAAATGTGCCACTATAAACCATGCTCTATCCAAAACTATTCCCCAATACACATGAATTTAATCTGATACAAAGCAATCATAATCTTAAAGTTTTATTTAGTGGAAGACAAATATTTTATTGCAGAATGTTTTGAAATGGTCAGGGGATGAGATATATTGGAACAGAAGCATGGGGAATGATGATCTATTTTATAGACAGAGAACAAAATAACGTGAACAATTTTAACTTAATGCATATTTACACCTCTTTAGTAAACAATAAAGAGGAGAAAATTTTTAATATAATAATTGGTGTTATATTTTTAAAATCTCTACCATATGTTATTTAGACCCAATCAAACTATAATTCATATGAATTTTTAAAATAGTCTTCTAACTAGTATTCCTGTTTCTGCTCTTCTTTTCCTGAAACATATCCTTTAAAATGTAACCAGACTCATCTCTCTGAAAAGCAAAACTTATCAGGTTTGTTTACTTCAAAACCTTCAATGTCTAACTGCTTCCCATAGGATGAAGTTCAGAATTTTCAGCATAAAGAAGAAACTCATCATAGGGTCTCTGCCTCCTTTTCTAATTTTATCTTCTGTAGCTCCCTACATTTATACAATCTCACCTATATAATTCAAAATAATGCTACGCTGCTATCCTCAAATGCAAGGTTTTCCATGAAGAACTGACTCCCTCATTCCTCTTTAGCCCTTTTTTATACCCTCCATTCTTTGGTCTTTACACTCCAGCCATGATAAACACCTGCTGTTTTCCCACTCATCATTTTATTTCATTCGTCTGGGCTTTTGTTCATGTTTCCCTTCTGCCTCAGTTTCCAATTCACCCCATTCTTCACTTGACTAACTTATAATATATTGTCCTCCAGGAAGCTTCTCTCATCTTCTTCTGCCAGTTTGACTTATTTTTCCCTTCCTGCATTCCCATAACACCTACCCCAGACTGGTGATAGAAAGCGTGCTTCACTATATTGAAATTGTCCTTTTAAGTCTATTTCCCTTATTAGAATAAAAGCTACATGAGGGCAGGGACTGACTCATCTTTATATTCCTGGCTTCTAACAAAATATTCTAATATAATATGCTTGGCATATTATAAGTTCTCTGTAATATATTTTTGAAATGAATGTTATCTTTACAAGGTGCAAATCATCAGGGACCATGCATTGGGCAGACTCAATATTTTTAGAAAAAGATAATCTAGCAGAGCTTCATCATGGTTTATGATGCCTCCACTTTTTGTTTCTATACAAAGATATATCTCCCAGCCACAGAGTTTCTACAAATTGCTAAAATGCTAAAATTATCTAAGCATTTGAGATTCTATTATATTGTCAAACAAGTAGCATTATAAATCATGTGAAAACTTGGGTTTGCATTTGAAATATTGTAAAAATGCCATGTAAGCCTGGTGTCCCACAACAGGCTCAACACCAATGTCATTGGTGTAGGGAAGGGAAAGGGGATTCCTGAACAAGAATTGTAAAGGGAGCTAGTTGACCAGTATTAGGATTGAGGGAAAAGACCAATGTCTCTTAGAGAGAAGCACAGATGAATAGCTCTCTATGACTTACCCACCAGCCCCAAGAACAACTCAATTAAAACAAAAAGAAATGAAAATCAGGACAAAACCTGCTATAAAAGAAGATATAGATAAGTCATCCTAGTGGTATAGGGATATGTGCCTGAAGACAATAGCAACAGAGTGATAAGGAGGACACATCAGTGTATAACACAAGTAGAGTGAAGTGCTCTACCGCTTTAGGTAGACAGTGCTCTGAGAGTCCATTCATTCAACAAATATTTGTTGTATTCAAAATGTTTTTGGTCTCTATGTGCCAGGCACTGTGCCAATCTTTAGGGTTATGGGTGTGAAGACAGAGAGATTCCTTCTTCCTATAGAATTCACTGTGGAATATGGAGAATTGGGAGCACATAACTGACCATAAATCACCTTCCGTGGAAATTGTACTGTTTTTCTCTTCATTATATTGACCAACTAATATTGACTGGGGAAATTCCTATAACATAACTTTTAAATTAATTTTCACATAACTATGTGGTATCTCTTTGGGTCCCTAAGTGTGGAAAATAATCTAGAAAAAGAGAGCTGATGCAAGTCTAGTGAGTAAACAGTTTATTGAGAGGTAGCCGAGTGAGGGGAAAAAAAAAGAAATGAGCTGAGAATAGAAAAGCAGAAAAGCAAGTCCAGGTGGTACATTATCAAGCTGGTCTCAGCCTTTCAACAAAAACAAATACAACACATGATTTGGTTTTGTAAGATGACCCCAGAGAGGCCACCCAGAACTGCCTCCTGTATCTGGTGACCTTTCTTTCTTTCTTCCTTCCTTCCTTCCTTTCTTTTTTCTTTCTTTCTTTCTTCCTTCCTTCCTTCCTTTCTTTCTTTCTTCCTTCCTTTATCTCTTTCTTTTTTTTAATTAATTAATTAACTAGGCTGTGCCAGGTCTTTTTTTTTTAATTTATTTTTTTAATTTATTTTTATTTTTATTAATTTTTTTTTTCAGATTGATTGATTGATTGATTGATTGCTATGTTGGGTCTTCGTTTCTGTGCGAGGGCTTTCTCTAGTTCCGGCAAGCAGGGGCCACTCTTCATTGCGGTGCACGGGCCTCTCACTACCGTGGCCTCTCTTGTTGCAGAGCACAGGCTCCAGACGCGCAGGCTCAGTAGTTGTGGCTCACGGGCCTAGTTGCTCCACGGCATGTGGGATCCTCCCAGACCAGGGCTTGAACCCGTGTCCCCTGCATTAGCAGGCAGATTCTCAACCACTGCACCACCAGGGAAGCCCGGCTTTATCTCTTCCTTTTTTCTTCTTTCTTTTTAGCTACCTCTGGATGTTCAGTCTTCCTCACAGGGTGTTAACCCTCATAGTTCTTAACCGTGCTACCAACTCCCTTATGGCAGACACTGGGGAGGCAGAGCTACTATAGATCCAGTTAGCCCAGACTTTGGCCTCACAGGAGGTTTCTGCTATGCTGGTCTCTGAAGATAAGGCAGAGGGGGCTTGAGATCTACTACCATGGTAAGAGAGGATTGAGTGGACCTGGGGTGGTGCATAACAGGGTCCAACACATTTGGGATATGCACCACTCAGGAGAGGTGATACTTTGTGGTACATGGACAAGGCATTAGCTAACATTGAACATAGTGAATACATTTTCCCTTCATAATCCTTCTCACTATATTAGAAAGTCTCAGCTGGTGCTAATCTAAAAAGAGTACCATTATTTTTAGAAGCGCCACTTTTCCCACACTTATATATATATTTTTTTTAACAGACAAGAAAGATTTAATTGAAGACTATTGCAATAGGGGAGAGAGACTGAACTCAAATTTGAATATAGCAGAGAGAGCTGGGGATTTATAGGCAACGGCAGAATGAGGGAGTGGATTCTTAAGAAGAACTTAGTTAGATATCAAGAGTGGGGTAAGAGGAACTTGACTGGCTATCAAGAGTGGATAGATTTACTCTAAACTGACCTAGCACGATTCTTGCTAAAATTGGTCTCAACACTGATCTCCGTTTGTAAAAAAAAGAGATGGTAGGTAAACAGAATCTAGCTAGAATTTAATTATATTGCTTTATTTTCATAATATTTCTAGTATATTTTGTATATGAATGTATGTACTTTACATATTACAACTCTTGCATTTATGCAGAGTGGCACTGGTGTATATTTATTATAGTGAAGAAAGGTTTCCTTTCAAAATAAATGTAAGTATAAAAAGATATCATGTCAAAAAAAATCATGTAACTGAAATGATATAACTATATTGATAGGGATATACAGATAAGGAAAAGATCCAAAAGGAAGAATACAAATGATAAAAGGTTAAGAAGTGACACGTGGTATGATTGAACCTGATGTACACCTGAATATACATAGGATAACTTTGTTGCAATGAATTTTCTAATTAAATATCTTGTTCTTAAATCTGTTTTTAAAAATATCAGGATGCACAGGCCTGAAAAATGGATTTAACTACATAAAACAACTAGTATGCTTCCAAACACATAGTTGGCATTCTATAAATGTTTTTGTCATTTTACTTTTACTGGCATAGGAGTGCCTTTAATTTAGGAAACAGGAAAAAAAAAAGATGAACAAGCAATCTGGTACTGGTACAGTGACATTTTTCTTCCATTTGTTTTGAGAAATATACCTTTTATTTGCAAACTTTTAGAGCCCAAAAGTTGAGAGATAATCTGACCAACTCCTTCTTTGCATAAGGAAAACACAGAGGGGTTAAGAAACTTCCCAGAGGTCACACAGCTTGTTGATTAAAAAGTTTGAACTAAAAACTCAGTCACGTGAGGTCCATTTTGAGATTTTGTTAAAACATATTCAGTGAGATGATAAAAATATAATCATCCAATTAGACTTCTACGCCCACATATCCCAGGAAGCAAACTGCCGTTAAGCCATCTTCCCTATAGAAGTAGAAGGTCACAATTGAGCTGCTCCTTCTGAAGCATTCCCTTATATTCTAGGACACCCTTGTCTTCTGGTTTCCCTCCCATTTGTCTAGTCACAAATTACTTGTCTACTTTATTACTCCCTCATTTTTTTCCTGCCCTTTAGGTTTGTTTTTGAATATTTTTCTAGTCTTACTCTAAGCATCTGAGGAAACAACCAGACATTATGCACCACCAAATACTGGGTGGGCCAAACAGTTCATTCAGGTTTTTCCGTAATATCTGATGAAACCTCCAAACGAACATTGTGGCCGATCCAATAAAAGTACAAAATGCTACCAGTGAATCATTCTTGCAAGGAAAAAAAACCACTAAAATTATATCTGAATCTGATCAGCCCTATAATTCCAACTGGGAATTAGTAGGAAAATTAATAGAAAATACAGGAGACAAGGTTACATGTTAACCAACACCATAGACATGCAATGGTCCATATAAAGACTGTGAAAAAATTTACAGGGCCGTAATCTTGAATCTCCAACAAGTAAATGCCAGGGGGAAAAAGTGAGGAAGAGACATATCAATGTACTGTAATGAATATAACTTATTTGGATTCTGCTTTTTAAAATGTAAAGATTATAGACAACCAAGAAAATATGAGCAGTGTCTAAATACCTGATATTTCAGAATTATTCTAAGTTTTCTTAGGTTTGATTGTGTTACTGGAATTTAACCTTCAATAAAACACTCATTTGGCGTTATATGCTGAAATATTTACAGGTGATTAAAAAAAAAAGACTCAATGAAGACATAGACCACAAAATCCATATAGTAGACAATTCTTCAGGACAAACTACCCACTTTTTTGAACAAATAGATTGCAAGGAAAAAATAAATGAAGAAAAGACATGAATTTGTAGATGAAAAGATATTTTAGAGATATATTAAGCAGTGACATATAGGGGTTTAACTGGATCATGAGTCAGAGCAAATGGTTTAAAAAAAAAAGATTATGAGACAATTTAGGAAATTTGACACTAATTTAATTATCTGATGTTATTAAAGAACAATAGTTAAATTTTAAGTGGGATAATGATGTTGTAATTATATGTTTTTGATGGAGGCCTTATCTTTTAAAAAAATATTTATAGATTAAAATGCTGTGGTGCTTTGAGTTTCTCAGATGGAGAAGTGGGGAAGCAATGAGTATCACAGAGATGACATAAAGTCAGCTATGAGTCTACAGTTGTTTAAACTGGATTCTGGTTCCATGGGGGTCCATTGTAGTCTTCTTTACATATCTTATATGTTTCAAATTTTTCATGTTTAAAGAATAATGGTTACAACCAATTTAAATGCATGTAATTTATTAAAACATAAATTCATAAGAAAGTTTTTTAAAAATTAGAAAAAGAAACAAAACAAAACTCTTTGGACATTACTGGAGATTACTAGAGTACCTACTCACTACTCTGAAATATGACGCATTAAAGGAAAATAATTTAGATATTTATTTTTACTTTCTGGTGTGAAGTGAACTTCAAGGTAACTAAATAGTCTAGTGTATAAAAGACTTCTATACAGAATTCCAGCTAATAATGCAACAAAATTTTAGAATTAGAAAAAAAGACAATCCTGCTTTCATCCTTAGTGAAATACCTGGTTCAATCAATAGTCATAAATGGATGGTAAAACTATTAGGTAAAACTTGATAGGGATCTCTATAATCGAGGGATAAGGCTGTTACCCACCTGTACCCACTGATTTTTTTTTTATTAGAGTATGTTGCTTTATTTACACTGTTGTGTTAATTTCTGCTGTACAGCAAAGTGAATTAGCCATACCTATACATATATCCCCTCTTTTTGGATTTCCTTCCCATTTAGGTCACCACAGAACACTGAGTTGAGTTCCCTGTGCTATACAGCAAGTTCTCATTAGTTATCTATTTCATACATAGTAGTGTACATATGTCAATCCCAATTCCCCAATTCATCCCACCCCCCCCTTTTCCCCCTTGGCATCCACATTTTTGTTCTCTATGTCTGTGTCTCTATTTCTGCTTTGCAGATAAGATCATCTATACCATTTTTCTAGATTACGCATATATACGTTAATATACGATATTTGGTTTTCTCTTTCTGAAAAACAGAATGTTTTTCTGTATGACAGTTTCTAGGTCCATCCACATCTCTGCAAATGACACAGTTTTGTTCCTTTTTTATGGTTGAGAAATATTCCATTGTATATATGTACCACATCTTCTTAATCCATTCCTCTGTTGATGGACATTTAGGTTGCTTCCATGTCCTGGTTATTGTAAATAGTGCTGCAATGAACATTGGGGTGCATGTATCTTTTTGAATTATGTTTTTCTCTGGTATATGCCCAGGAGCAGGATTGCTGGGTCATATGGTAGTTCTATTTTTAGCTTTTTAAGGAAACTGCAAAGTGTTCTCCATAGTGGCTGTATCAATTTATATTCCCACCAACAGTGTAATAGGGTTCCCTTTTCTCCACACCCTCTCCAGCATTTATTGTTTATAGATTTTTTGATGATGGCCTTTCTGATGGGTGTGAGGTGATACTTCATTGTAGTTTCGATTTGTATTTCTCTAATAATTAGTGATGTTGAGCATCTTTTCATGTATTTGTTGACAATCTGTATGTCTTCTTTGGAGAAATTTCTATTTAGTTCTTCTGCCCATTTTTTGATCGAGTTGTTGTTCTTGTTGTTTTTTGATATTGAGCTGCATGAGCTGTTTGTATATTTTGGACATTAATCTCTTGTCACTGGCTTCATTTGCAAATATTTTCTCCCATTCTGAGGGTTGTCTTTTTGTCTTGTTTATGGTTTCCTTGCTGTGCAAAAGCTTTGTTTATTTTTGTTTTTATTTTCATTACTCTAGGAGGTGGACCCACTGAAATTTAAATCCCAATGATTATGTGCCTCTGAAGGTAATGCATCATGAATATGAAGTCATACCACCACATTTAAAGTTTTTTTTTTTTTTTTTTAAAGCAAATTTTAGATGTAACTGCCAGCCTACAAAGTGTACAGTCAAGCAGGACAAGTTAAACAATACCATGAGGAAGTAACTTAAAGGACAATTACCCAATTTCTTCAACAATAATTGCATGAAAGAAGTTCAAGAAGTATAACAATTAAATACAGTAAGTGGACATTTTTGGATTCTAATTCAAATAAACCAATTATAAAAAATGATATTTTAGAACATTTGGGAAAATTTGAAAATAAACTAAGTGTTAGATAATATTAAAATTATTTTTAAAATGTAGGTGTGATAAAATCATTGGGATAATATATATAGATATATTATACTATTATATATTATCTACTATATATATTTATACTTATATCTACATCACAAATATACATATACATTTGGCTCTCTATATCTCAGAGTACCACATCCACAGATTCAACCAACCACAAGATCAAAAATACTTTTTTTTAATTCCAGAAATTTCCAAAAAAGCAAATCTTGAATTTGCCACGTGCCAGCAACTATTTACATAGCATTTATATCATATTAGGTATTATAAGTAACCTAAAGATGATTTAAAGTATACAGGAGGATGAGTGTAGGTTACATGAAAGTTCTATGCTATTTTATATAAGGGACTTGAGCATCCTGGGATTTTGGTATCCTTTGGGGGTACTGGAACTAATCCTCAGCATATACCAAGGGACAACTGTATATAGATATAAAATATACATAATGAAATGTTTAGGATAAATTGGCATGGTGACTTGGATTTATTTTAAAACACTCTAGCAGACAAAAGGTTGGAGGAAATAGATGAACCAAGGAAGGCAAAATGTGAATGGTTTTTGATACTGGGCTTCAGGTACTTGGAGATTCACTGTACTCCTTACTAGTGGGCATGCATAAAGATTTTCATAATACACATTTTAAATAATATCATCATAAAGATTGGAAAAAATCTATTGCATGCCAATTTCACTCACTTTACTCTAGTTTTTTTGTTTACTATTGTTGGTTAGACAGATCAAGGGAGAGCAATCAGCTAGTATGGAGGAATAAGCAAATTCCAGAATAGCCACTATCCTATACAGATTCCTTCTGTCATTATTTCCATTTAGTATCTATTTGTTCTTCAAACTCTGCCAAGATGTTTAATAATATTTCAGCTGCAACTGTTCCCACTGTGGAAATGAGCAGGAATGGCTTGAACTGAGGCCATATCTTTCCCACCAGCAACAATCAGATCCCCACCATCTCAGCAGTTCAAACTGAGATCCTTTTATCCAGGCATCAGAGGTTTCTCAGAAGCCATCCTGACAGACTGCTGTACCATGTGAGAATACAAAATCCCCATCAGTTTTGCAAGTAAAGGTCTTCCTTTCTGAAAGTTTCTCTTTGGATATAATACTTAGGATATTCTTATTTAAATTTCTTTTTAGAAGGTATTTAAAAGAGGTTTTGAAAAGTCCTTTCTGCATCTTTCCTTTGGAGTGTTGACTATTCAATTTTAAAGCCATTTTAGAACACCTATATCTATTTGATTTATTTATCCTTGTTGACAAAATGAAGATTTTTGTTATATCTGCTAGAAGTTGTGGTAGTGCAGTGAGCCCCTTCCCCTAGCCTCATTTCATTTTAGTAAGTCAGACAAAACCATAATGTTCTCTTTTCTCCTTAATAATTCAGGTCATATCATTTCAACTGCATTTTTTTTATCCTGTTAATCATCCTCCATCTCTCTAAGTCTATTGATCTATTCTATTTGCCGCCCTTTAAAAGTTTCTCAAAACCATTTTCTCTCCAACTTTATGCAAATCAATCTAAAAGGGTAGATGTAGGGCAAACAAAATGAAGAAATGCTTATGATTATTTATTTATTTATTTATTTATTTATTTATTTATTTATTTATGTCTACATTGGGTCTGGTGCTGTGCACGGGCTTTCTGTAGTTGCAGCGAGGGGGTTACTCTTCATTGCAGCGTGCAGGCTGCTCATTGTGGTGACTTCTCTTGTGGAACATGGGCTCTAGGCACGCGGGCTTCAGTAGTTGTGGCATGTGGGCTCAGTAGTTGTGGCTCACAGGCTCTAGAGTGCAGTCTCAGTAGTTGTGGTGCACGGGCTTAGTTGCTCCGCAGCATGTGGGATGTTCCTGGACCAGGGCTCAAACCTGTGTCCCCTGCATTGGCAGGAAAATTCTTAACCACTTCACCACCAGGGAAGTCCTTATGATTCTTAAATTGTAACTTGAGCTTGAATTTCCATTTCTCCATCTAGCTTTCCAAAAATTTGCTTGTATGAAAATATTCACATTCTTATTTGCTCCATTCCTTAACATTGCTTATACCAATGAATATCTTAACTGGATCACTAAACTATTGGTCTCTATTAAAACGTGATTATTTATTTTCTTTATTGGGATTATTACTAGTCCTCATAACAATAATAGTCCTGATTCACTGAGTATGTGTGAGGTGCAACTATTATTATCCATACCTTATAAGTAAATAAACTGAGACTTAGGTTATGTGGCATTAGCTCTCTCACACTCAGTTGGGCAAAGTCCAGACAACATAGGTCTCAACGTTACTTAGAGTAGCTAAAATGTTAGGGGAAATTACATTATACTTATTGACAAGTACCAAGCAGAGAGAGTCAAAAGAGAAGTCAGAAGAATGGGAAAATGAGAGTTAGACTGAAAATGGAAAGGATCAAGGAAAATCATTCTGAAGAGCACAGAAAATAATATCTTAGTCTGTAACTAAAGCTTTGATCTTTGGTTTTGGGGAAAATTAAGTCATTGACAATGTTAGGACTCAAAAAAAAATTAGTAGAAAAAAATTAACTCTAATATTACTCTCTTATCCTTAGTACTTCTAAATGCCTTACCCAACACTCATCTCCATTCTGTGCCTGGCTCTGTAGAAATAATGTTCATTTCACTGGGTACTTGCTATAGAGTTTGCATTTTGCTTACAGTATGGTCTTTAGAGTTTCATTTTGCTTTCCAAAGCAACCCTAATCCTCCTCTTCACCCATGTAACCTTTCTCAGGAACAAAGAGACTTGTTTTTTGGTACTTGGAGAAGTGCCTTGGAGGATGAACATTTCAGCTTCCTCAGGAAAACACACTGAGGCCAAAACACAGCACTGAGATGCTTCAGGAAAAAGCAAACTACTTAATATGCAAACACAAGCACTTCTCAGATCCAGAAGTTGGAAGTGATGTCTCCTGCCTCGAAGTCACTCTTGAGAAGAACAGTTGCTGGAAAAGAGAAGCAAACATATGGCAAGTGTGGCCAGCAGAGATGTGAGTGTTGCCAACCCAAAGTCCAAAATAGACCGCCCCTGCTTCTTCTCATCTCCTAAAATATTTGTGCATGTAAATCACCCACAACTATGTCAGATCACAGGACAGTTGAAGTTACATTTAATTATATTTAGGTACAATCATAATGAACAGGATTTAGAAAGATGTGTTAGCAGGAAATACTTTTTATTCACAACCAAATGTTTTGTCAAAGGATGACGCTCTTAAGAGCGATCAAACTAAGAAGTAGAAAAATAAGTTTTTAACTAGGGAATAATTTTTATTAAAAGCAAAATATAATGTTTGATGTCAGTAATTTTGAAGAAAATGCAAAAACTTAAATCTCCTGTCTAACAAAATATCTTATGTACTATTTTTTTAATAATTAATAGAAATGAAGCAGAGGGAAGCAGATTCCAATAAACATAGTACTAACTCAGTGTCAATATTCACATTCCATTCACTAATATGTAGATATAGCATTTAGTACATTCCAGGTACCATAGTAGGAGCTGAAATTTCAATGTGAACAAAAGAGATTTTGTCTCTATTGCTTTAATATATAAGTTGTATTATTATGTGGGTGTGACAAGGCCAACAGATCGGGAGACAAGTGCCATTGAAAAGACAGATTGTTATACTCACATATTCCCAGGAGAAGGAGGCATGCCATGCCATGCAGGGCTACACCGAGAAGCATCGGAGTCAGTCAGCAGGCAGAGGAAGTGCAAGGAGAACACAGGCAAAAGCCTTTGTTATAGTTTCCATGAAACAGAATGGGTGAGGCAGGGTAAGTAGGTTTAGGATTGGTTAGTTGGAATAATTTCACAGCTCAGAGATCACAGCTCCTAGCTCTCTGGTACCTGGCCCTTAGGTGGCAAGTGCAGGGGAATAGTTGCCCTGAGTATGAGAGCCTGATGGAAGAAGTGGCTGAGGAGTTGGCTCTGGATTAGTGGGTTTGCATATCAAAGGTACACTCATAGGAGTTGTCTACTAGCTCGAGTAATTGGCTAACCCTTGGGAGGGACAGTCCCTCCAGTGTTGGCAAGGCACTAGATGTCAAAGCATGAAAGTATAAAAAACAAAAAGACATAGTTAACACATCTATGTGCAAGGATTTTGCTTCAGAGTAGAAAGAGGATAAACCAGTAATTGCCACAAAATAGAACAGTGGGAATGATAGGAAATTCCATATAGAATCTATAGAAGGGGGACCTAATCTAGACCAGGAAACAGAGAATATTTCCTTGAAATAATGTCTAAACTGAATCTTGAGAGTTGTAGGAGACAAAGGTTGAATGGGGAGTGGATAGAGGGAAAGGCAGAACTCACGGCATGTGCTATAACCTAGATTCACAAGCTTGTCTGAGAAATTTAGTGTCAGAAAGGGGTTTGATATGAATGGGGTACACAGCAAGAGGGGTATTGAGAAAGACTATTAGTCAGACACCAGATACCTACTCAACGCCTTCTAGGAGTCTGGTCCTCTGCTGTAATTAGAGGTTGGCAAAGTGGGCAGTATGCAATTGTGGACAGCCTTGGAATCCAGGTAAAGAGTTCAAATTTTATCCTAGGTGTAGTAGGAATACATTGAATGGTTTTCAAGATATGCTTGGGGAGGGTGGAGAAGGTGGGAAGGCTGCGTTGCAAAATAATAATTTGATATTTTCATATAACTGTGATCTATAATAAACTCAGAGTTTCATCGGGCAAGAAGCAAACATTTGAAAGCAAGTAGTGAGGCAAAGGTTTACTTTGGAGAATTTTGGATTTCTGGATTTCATATACAGGTTCTGTAAACTGTGGACTTATAACGTTTTAAAGTACTTTTCAGGAGAGTTGAAGCTGGGATATAGGACACAATTGTAGTTGTTATTGTCCAAAAAGAAAATGAATTGTTTTACCTGCCTTTTCATCATGTTACTCCTTCTCAGTTCAAGTGAGAAATAGTAAATTAAAAATCATCCCTTAATGCTGTGAAATTGATCATTGCCTGTCTTGCAGTGATGTTGCTTTTCTCTTTATTTCTTGTAAGAAGGAAGGAATTGCATAAAAATCTTGAAAACTGCTAAAGACGAATTTGGGGGGTTGCTTTTGAGGTATCTACATAAATTTGGAGTTATAACAACTTTATGCTAACAACCATTTGTTGAGGGTCATGAAAAACTTTAAGTGTATTACCACATTTGCAACTATACAGGTAGATACCTGATAAAAATGACAATTTTGTATAAAGGTTCATGAGAAGTAAGTAGCCTACCCAAGGTGAAGAGCTACTAAGTAGGGGGATTTGGAATGCAAACCCAGCTCAGCCTGACACCAAAGCCCAGGCTCTTAACTACCATGTTATAGAGTCACACCTTCTTCCACATTCCCTGGCCCTGCTGTGCTCCTCTGTACATAACATAGTCCATCATCAAGATAACAAAAACGAAAACAAAAACTCACAGCTGGGAATTTTCTAGCATAATTCACAACACACAGTGAGGATATGTTAGGTCACAGCACAGCTCCTGACCTCACTAACCTTATAATATTTAATTTAATTGATTCTTTCCAGTGTCAAGCATGGCATGTCATTTGAGCCTTTGCAAGCATAAACCAGTTTCTCATATGAGCTTCTGTCCATTCCACCTAAATGAATTGGTTCTGTTTACTAGGACTGCTGGGGAAAGCCAAGCAAAGTGAGTCAGTGAAGGCTTCCCAACACAGTAAAGGTTCAAAGGGACACCCTAGGGGTCACCAGATTTCCTCATTTCTTTTGGAGGAAAAAGAAAATATATTTTAAAGATATATTTTCAGGCACTCACATGACCCTCGTTCTTCAATTCCAATGACTTTGGTGGGGTGACAAATAGACAAATCATCCTAAAAGAAATTAAAATCTAGGGGAAATAAATAAGCTCTGTTAAAAGATGTCATCTGATATGCCAGAGTGCTAAAACACAAAGGTACCATCAGTAGCCATTTATGTTTTTTATATTTTCAAAATATACTTTCCTTTTGTTTATTACAGTCACTTCATAAATTATAAGGAAATAAACAAAGTATAAGGAAAAAACAAGGAATAGAAAGAATGAAAGATAGATTATCTAATGACTCCATTTTTGAAAATATTTTATTTATAGTGTTTATTTTAAAAGTTTTATTAGTTCATGTTTGTTCAGAAGAAAAGGTAATTTACCTAAAGTTAAAAGTTGTATAAAATAAGCAGCTATTTATTTAAAGGAGAGCAGGTACTGTTCCAAAATACCTCCCCAGCTGCACTGATATGTGGCCTAACATTTTACACTGTGTAGTTCTGTAGGTCATAGTCTGGAAAACACCACTTAAAATGCTACTGTAACCCATTAAACCATTAATCAGACCTGTCTTATACACCACCCACTTCAGATCCTGTATCCCTCTTGTCTATCTGTGGCTCCATCTGCTGCTGGATGTCCTGCTGTACATGAGCTCCAGCCAATGTCAGGGCTGACCCCACCTCGGTTCCTGCTCAAGCTGCATAACCCCCTATCCTCCTGTTGATGCCAAGGTACAAACATCAACAAACAAGACCCTGTTGACACCCACAAACTCAATCTAGAAATGATAGGGACTTGATGTCCCATAGGGTAAAATTTTAACTACTGGAAGTTGGGAACAGGAGATTACTTCTTCACCCTCCTACTCCACTAAACTGAGAAGTGACTCTAGAATACAAGATCCAGCAATCAGCCCCATCCTCTGTCCCTCACTCATTCCTTGCCTCACTTTCTTTGTCCCCCATACCTAATCCCTTGGTTTGTGCTCCCTAGTAAAGCAATAGAACATAACACTTGCCTCAGGCTCTGCTTTCCGGGAAATCTAGACTAAGACAGACATTTCCATGTTCAGTTATTTATATCTATTTGGTGTTTTTATGGTTTTATGATTTACCAAAGTATTTTCAGAACAATATTTCATTGAAACTTTTAATATAAGATTTTGGGAAAAAAAGGAAATAAGAATACCTAACTCATGCCCTTGATAAAGTATAAACCAATTTTGCAAAACATATAACTTCAAGCTTTTCAAAGTTATTTGTATCTAATCCTGACAGCTTTCACTTAAGCCTTTCTTTTTTAGGAAGTCAGTTGAGGTTTCGCCAGCTTTATGTTTTAAAAGAATTTTTTTTCTGCTATTTCTCATCCTTGTTATCTTCACATGTATTCTTCTCTTTCTGTTTCTTTTTATATATTTTTTTCAAGGAGCTTTACATTGACTTGTTTTATGCTCAGTGCTCTAGACATATTCTTGTCTTAAGAGTACTATACGGTGGTTATGGCCACTGGTATGGGGACAGTCTACCTGGTTTCACAGTTCCAATTCTGCCAATTACCAGTTTTGTGGCTTTGCACAAATTGCTTAATTTTCTTGGATTTTTTCTCATCTGTAAAATTAGGATAAAAATAGTACCTACATCATAAGACTATGTAAAGGATCAAATGAGTAAATGAAATTAGAGCAATGTCTAGCAAATATTAAACGTATCATTAGAGATGTGTTGACTTCTTTCTTTTCTGCTACTATAATTCTTTGAAGAGAGGGGAGAAACACAAGGCTGGAGCCAGAAAAACTTAGATGCAAATATTGAGTTCCCAATTGAAAACTTGCTTGACCTGAGCAAGTCTTTTAGTCAACTCTGCAAATCTACTTAAAGTCTTGGTCCCTTTGTGAACTTCCATATGTCCACAATTTCTTGTCTGAAACCCTTGGGGTTAGGAGGTGTTTAGAAATTAAAGATTGTTCTTATTTTAGAAATATAAGAAGGCACATATACAGTATATTATAATAATATCCCCAGCTGGGGACTGGTACAGCACCTAGTAATCAAACACATGAACATGTCTACTGAAAAACTTTAGAAAATTTATATGAGATGGAATAAATTTTAAAATCTAAAGAAATTTAGTGGAATCAGAGCAGGTTTTACCACTGAACAAGGTTGCCATATGTCTTCACTCTCTTTGTATTTCCTGAATTGCAGAAAATGGCTGTGGAACGGAATTTCCAAGACCTCTAGGACACAAACCCCTCACTGTGACATGCCTGACCTTGAAGGAAATGACTTTTCCTCCTAAGCCCCTTCTTCCCTTCCTATATTTCCTGAGATGCTCATGAGGCAGAATCAGGGCCTTGCATTTGCACATACCACTGCTCCACCAGAAATTTCCCCTTTCTTTACTCAGATCTTTCATCTAATCCATACATAAACTTTGATTGAGTACCTACAGTATACAATGCAGAATACTAACCAAGAGAGGAACATAATAGCAAAAGACATGATTTACTATCTAAGAGACAAAAACATATAAAAGTGTTGAAAGAATTAAAATATTCTATATAGATGGTCTGCTAGAAATAGGTGGGTGTTTTACATGTCTCTCTCTCCCGATTATATATTTAGACTAAGCCATTTGAGAAACAGGATGGTCTTATTCATAAATAGGCACTAAATAATTGTCACAAAACTGCAGACAGTTCCTTCTTTTAAAATGCTATAAAGTCTCAAAGGTTCATTTTATGATGTCTCTAGGGTTCTATGTTTTAACAAATAAAAAATATTACATTTTAAATTACTTGCATTCTCACTTAGCATGGGAATCTATGTCCCTGGAAGCATGAATCTGAAGTTGGACTTTATTGATATTGGGAAACACTTTAAATCTTTGTACCCTCTAAAAGGAGAGAATGTTCTTATCATATGGACCTACCCGTAGTTGAATTGCTCTCTAGGGATATGTTTTCATTATCACATGATACGACATAGTTCATTAATGTTCTTAAAGATGAAAACAAAACTCCAGCTAACTCAAACAAAATATCCATCAAATCTACTACTTGGTATCTGTTAGAGGAGATGACCAATTTGTAAGACTATAATATTCAGTCTTCAGCTCCCCACTCAGTTTTCTGTGGTGCTAAAACCTGTTCTTTGGATTTGATTTTTTTTTTATTAATAAACATTTACCTCTGTGTGTGGTTCTCACCTCAGAGGTGTCCAAATATTTGTTCCATCATCGTCGCCCTTAATTGTTATTTATTGAGCACATTGCCCTGTCCCCGCGGTGTCCCCACTAGTGCCAGGCATGCTGCACAGCTGGGTAATGTGTCTCTCAGTGTGTTCATATCTATCTCCCTCTCCCAATAGTCATACATCACACAACACAAATAATCTTTGAAAGCCCAGGCTGATGTTGTTATTGAAATAGAAAAGTTGTGCATCTTTTTCAATATTAATTTATTTTAGTTTCTTTACCCATCCCTGTGAACCAGTTCAAACCAGTTAATTTGTTAAGTAGATTAAATAGAAATAGGACAGACTCATTTGTAAGAAACAGCTCAATTCCATTTTTTCTTTCATTGAAAAATCAACCCAGGTATTGCAGCATTTCTTTCAAACCTTTCCTTCTGAAACCCCATTTTAAAAAAAAAGCTAGAATGCATAGACACATATTGCACATTTATCTTGTTTTAGACCTTTAATGTCAAGGTGATGCCTGGAACAAATATTTAGTCAGGCAAATTATAATCTTATCAAAAGAAGCGTTTATAAGAAAAATACTAGCACAAAGCTCTCTGTAATGAGAGCTGGGTGAATGGCACCCAGGTAATCATCTCTATTCTTTGTGTGGATATTTGACGACATCTTACTCAGTGACAGTTGCTTTATCACTGCCTTTAATAACCATAAACCAGAATATCTTGCATAATTCAGCAAGAGTATTCTGAAGGCCTTCCGTCTGTTTGAGGATGTCTGCTTTGCTGAACAGTTTTGTGTCCCAGGGATTTCTTGACTAACAGGTGCCTCATTATACACACCAACAACTGGAAGAGTGAGGAGCTCTGTAGTTCAGTGTGCATCACCTTATGATAACTGCATAAAGAAATGAACTTCCATAAGGAAGGGAAAATGGACAACCATTTAACTTGTCCAAATGCATTTAAGCTGAGATTTTAGGGAAGCCAATTTGGATTCTGAACAAGTATTTGTGGTTTAATCTCAATCCTCTTTCCATGCAGCTATGGTTTTTGCTCGCAAACAGAACTACTTTGGGCAACATTATTTTTCCCTTTGCAGACTTGTACTGTTTCTAAGTTAATGCATATGGGAGTGCTTAAAATACTGATTAAGTTAAAAATTATGTCTTGAGAAATTGTCTATTCAGCCAAAAGGAAAATAACACAAAGATTTTTACCTATGAAGAACTCACCATAACTATAGTAAGAACAACCTCAAATTTGATTTAAAATCCAAGCTTGGGTTAAGGGTCCAGTTCATGGACTTTGGAATACCTCTTCATATCTCTGAATTTTTACCACTGAAACTAAGTAGAAGCTGAGATTCTGAAAGACTTCCTTAGATGTGTGTCTTTTGAGAATTTGGAGAGAGACATACAGGAATACAGCACTGAGACTTTTAATAGTGCACAGAATGTGGAATAATAATAATAACAGTGCACAGATTGTTAGTACACAAAATGTGAAATATTAAATTGTAAAACCTCATGACAATCAAGAAGTCTAAGATTCTGACACAGGACAGACTGTGACCTCAGGTTCGTCCCCTGGATTCAATGGCCATGGTAATGGCTATCCTATCTACCAGTTATCACAAGGGTTTGTAAGAATCAAATGGAACAATGCAGGATATCACTTAAGAAAGGATAATGTACTATATAAGGATGGAATAAAAATGTTATTGATGAAGTTGTATTGACATTATATGGAGGAGTAAAGTTGCCATTGATGATTATATCTGTCTCAAATGAGGTTCTTCTCCAAGCAGACAGACACTGTCAATGTTAGACCTCATCATCCTCTGGGCTGACTCTTGCAGTGGTCCCTTCAAGGTTCCCTGTCTCTAGTCTTCTAACACTAAGTCTTCTGAGCTCCACCCAGTGGCGATTCTGGTCACATCACTCCCTTTCTTAAAACACTTCTGAAGATTCCCCACTGCCAAGTCCAGCTGCTTAACAAGTAAGAGAGAACATGAATGTTCCATCAACCAAGGGTGAATGACATGCATATGTATCAGGAACAAATCATTGGGCAACAAACAACCCTAGCAAAACCCTCAGCTACTTCTCCACCCTGCGCTCATTGCTCCCCCTCAAGCACCTGCAGATCCTGGTTGCTTGAAACACTTGGTTACTCCTCAACCTGTCAACTCATCATCCTCAAGCAGTGTTGGTGATTCCCTCCTTTATTTCTCCAGCCAGCAGTATGTCCCCATCACAGCACTTGAATTTTAATTCTTTATTTCTAAGACTGCCCTCCACGCAAACTTAGATAGCAAAATGTGAGTCTTTTCCCTTTTGGTAGTGTTATTGGTTAGGAAAGAACTGGCACAAAATAATTAGTGTTTGTTGAGTGAATGGATGTGCTGCCCAACATTAGCTGCTGCTGCTTGCAGCACAGAGGAATTACTATGGATACAGATGATACCTGCATTCCAGCCTTGCTCTTTTCTCATTGAATCCCTCAAAATCCAAGTAAAGCTCCAGTGAATCTCTTTATAAACTCATATCATAGAGTTTCCACAGTTGCATATTGAATTAATGAGCAAAAATGGAAGTGAAACTTTGGCCCTTTTTTCCCAATTTACTTTAGTTAATTTCTAACAAAAGCTTATTCTGGGCTTACTTTCATAATATTTGATGTTTTCATAACATTTTAAAATCTATTAGAGTACTTTAATTCTGTTAGCAACAACCAAGAATATCCTTTGACCTGTAGTCTCCATTCTCTTGCCTAGACAGTCTGTTTCAGCATTAACCTTGCAACCTAATTCTGGTCCCACCTTACTTTTTTCCTTTCCCAAATGGGATGATATGACATGGATGTACAAGTTGACTGTATCTCTCTTTCTTGGATAATTTTATAGCATGGGATATTGGAAAGAATATTGACCTTGCTTTTCATTTAGAAGACCTGATTTGGTTCCTCTTCACACTGGCTACATAATTTCAGGACCCAATACAAAATGCAAATGAAATTGTTTTATCCTTTGATCAAAACACAGGAAAAATCTTTTTCCTTTTTTTCTGTGATCGCAGTCTCAGCCGGTCAAGAGTAGATTTATGTAATGCTGTGCCACCTAAGGTCTAAGGCCACTCTCAGAGTGACCACAGAGTCTTACAGGTATCCCCACTCCACAGGTCAGCACTGGTGGCACATACCTAATTCTGGTCCTCCCTAATACCTATGCCCAGACCCCTGCCAAGGGCCGAGGACTGTAGTGGCCATTGGGTAAGAGTCTGGAAACAGGAAGCTGAGAATCAATCCTAGAGAGTTGAGAGAAAAAGATAGGTTGTAGGACCATACATGAGCAGAGGCTCCAAGTGCCCTGCCATGCTCCATTGCCCCAGCAGTCTTCATTGAGAAAAACACAAATTTAAATATAAAATTATCAAGGGCTTCAAGATGGCAACACAGAGCATTTAACCTCAAGCATGGCGCCCCCTTCTGAGCAGAGGGTCCTGTGGGACTGCACTAGTTGCACCTAAGATAGCCTTGCCTCTTCACTTTCAACACTCACTATCTACTCTTGGGAAAAATACTCTCTGAGCCTCCATCTTACAAGACCTCCCTTGTAATTTTGTTGTAGAGTTAAATTAAAATGTTTGTAATTTTCTGTATCTGTTGTGGATTATCGCTTATAATAAGTGCTTAATGTGGTAGTGGTTTGAGGCACAGCCTCTCTAGCTTGACTTCCTGATTTCAAATCCCAACTCTGTTTCTTGCTAGTTAGGGAAACTTGGGACCGTGACACTTGCCATTTACTTTAAATTGCTTAATTTACTTTAAATGACAGACTTCGGTCTCTACAGTGGGATAGCATGTGTGTATGTTAGTTACGTTAAACCAATGCCCAGGTACTATCCAAAAAAAAAGCTCATTTTTGAAATAGTCAGCCAACACATTATCATGAATGCACAGTCTAGAAGTCAGCTAGCTTTCTTTCAGCAAAAGCACATTTTCCTGGTGGCTGCTACAAGCATTCCTCTTATCCCTATCTTTTAATAATAACTAATGCTTTGCTGACTACTATACTGTATGTCAATATATGGATTTGAAAATAATCTCATTATTTTAATGACACTATTATTGTCATTAATTAATGTTAATTTATTATTGAAATTAACATGTCATTATTTTCATGAAATAAATCATGTTAATCAGCATTATGAAAATTAGATATGGCCTCTCTTAGGTGAAATTAAATGCATTCAGGATAGTTGGACTGCCTAAAAATAGTTAGGAATACTCATCACTCTTGATGATCAGGATATACAAATCCAGTGCAGCCTACACACTTAGAGATGGTACATTAGGTTGAATCCCTCAACCATATGAAGTCCAGCCATAAACTCTGGGTTTTGGACTGTATGTGTGGTAGATCTTCCTGTGCACTCTGGGTGTTTGCTTCAAGAAATCTTTCCTGAAAAGTAATAGTTGGAACATATGAAAGGAGAGAGAATTGGGACATCCTTGAGTCAACAGAACAGATCATAGGAATTGAGTTTCTTTTTTTAGTGCATGTGAATAAATATTGAGTCAATAATATGACATATATGTAGCAAAATTTGATCTGAGACTCGTGCATTAGTTTGCTGGAGCTGCTATAACAAAGTACTACAGACTGGGTGGCTTAAACAACAGAAATTAATTTTCTCACAATTCTGGAGCCTAGAAGTCTGAGATCAAGGTGTTGGCAGGTTTGGTTTCTTCTGAGGCCTCTCTCCTTGGCTTATAGATGGCTATCATCTACAGTGTCCTCACATTTTTTTCCTTCTGTACATATCTGTTTCCAAATTTCCTCTTCTAATAAGAACACCAGTCAAGTTGGATTAAGGCCCACCCTAATGACTTCATTTTAACTAAATTACTTATTTAAAGTCCCTATCTCAATATACAGTCACGTTCTGAGGTACTAGAGATTGGAACTTCAACATATGAATTTTCGGGAGACATGAGTCAGCCCATAACAACTTGTTTTTGTTATAAACCACTAGGGAGACTGGGAGAGTAAGTAACTTTTAGTACCTTGAACTTTTTGGCCACTATTACTCTTTACCAAGAAGAACCCAAGAGCTGTGCACATTTACATTGGCTTGGGTCAGTTCACAATCCTTGGGAAATCTACCTATTGCCTCTTTACCTCAGTGTCTTCTTGGGTTATAAAAGTATCTACTTCATAAAATTGCTCTAATGATGAAATTTGTTGAGGAATATGGGCTGTTTAAAACAAATACCTGGTGAATAGTATTTACTATTATTAATGTTATCATTTATTGAATCAACGATGAATGGAATAAGAGAAAGAAAGAATGAATGATTCAATCAATAAGAGTAGCTTTACTCTTTCATTAACAAAGGAGTAAATTAAAAGCAAGCGATGTTCACTGCCTTGCCCAGCTTTTCAGAGATAGAACCTGTATAAGAACTTAGGTACCCAGACTCAAAATCTGATTTTCTCTCCCTTCACTATATCGCATGATTGCTTTTAAGAGCCAGCTTCACAAATATCCATCAAAGTATGATTTCCACTTGGCCATACCAAAAAGATAAAGAAAAAGTCTCTGACATTTTGCGAACTGAAAATGAAGGTGACTCTATTTCAATTACTAAGATCTCTGTGTAAATTTGTATATGGTTGATTTTAATTTGAACTGTTACTCAGTTAAATGAATTAAGTATTTAGTAAATACTAATTTGGCCAAGAGTGTTGTTGTTGAAAGAATGTCACATAACTTACACTGAAAAGAATTTATCATGAACCAATTTAAACCAATTTGATCATACCCATCTATTAGGTTCTGTTTGGTGAATCTTAGTAGCCACCAATAATTATAAGCTAGCTACTTCTTCACAAGACCTACTACCAGGTTTCAATGAAAGAAAACCTCAGATCATAGCCTACAAAACATCTAGACATTGTTTTAGTAGGCAGGAATAGTCATATAATCTCTTTTGTTAGCTCAGTGAAGTCCCAGCTCTCTGTTCTCTTTATAGATGCCAAAATACTTTGCATAAACAACAAGTCACCAAGTCAAACACCGAATTAAACTAACCACCCTCAGAGTCAGGCAAATAAGACCCTTCAACTCCTGTGGCAGGACTCAGGATCATCCAGGGGTCAAGCCAATTGTCAAGCCAGGGGACCATTCCCAAGGATAAAAGGTAAAGGGTCTGCTAGATTCTATATCCTCCCTGTTCATGCAAAGGCAGGGAGTTTCTCTAAAATAGTTTCATCAATCCACATATTTTTAACAACACTTATTTCAGTTATGTGGCCTCTTTCTAACATTCATGTGCTGATTGTTAAAGTCTCTTTGAATGAACTGATGTAAAGGAATTTTAAGTAGCTGCTCCTGAGCACAGGAGATTAATTCTGATTAATGGGAGTAATTCTGATTAATGGGAGAGGGTCTTTAGTGGGGTATGAATGTTGGATAAGGGCAACTGACTTACCCTAAGAAGAAGATTGAAACTAGCAGACACATTTTTATCACACTCTCCATGCTAAAGCATTTTAAAATAAATTATGGACACAATATCTATCACGCTATCAGCTGGCCTGTACGAAATTCATAGAGATGGTCTTTCTAGAAAAGCAAAACTTCATCCTTGCTGAATGATTTCTCCTCCAGAAGATGCTCACTAACACATTTGTTCCATTCCGAGTAAATGAAATCATATACTTGAAAGGAAAGAAGTTAAATAAATATGAACACATATATATGTATATACATATATGCACAATATGTGTCTATGTGTACACTCTGTGATTTTCTTGATAAAAATGACCATCATCTATTGCAACTAATATTTCCCCAGCTTCATTTGTCTGCAGAATTCTAGGCTTCAAGGTGTGTAATCCCTTCACACAAAATATATTTAGAAATCTAGAAATAGATAATCACCCCCAAAGATCTAAGTGCAACATTTATTAATGACAGAATTTTAGATATATTAGATATGAGGTATTGTCTAGTATAATATTTAGACATTCATAGATACTTAGATACAGAGCAAGGGATTTTAAAATATTTGACTTGAGTTAGAAAGAAAATAGTCCATTTGACAACAAAAACTTACATAATCCCTTCAGTTATATAATGAGCACTTCAAGGCCACCCACTTTTGTAGGAGGAATGCATTACAGATATATTCTAAGAACAGAGGAGGCATTGTTAATGCATGGCTGTATGGTACCTTCTTGAAATATCACAAAAACATTGTTATTATTACAGTGAGGGATGATGATGACTCAAGTTATACAAGAATATCGCTCCTTTAGCTCAAGACCATTTTAGATAAATGTGTGTATACCCAAAAAAGGTCTGGCACAATGCCATCTACATATTAAGAATTAAGGATTCTCACATGATAACTTGATAATGATAGTATTAAATTCTAATGTCAGGCCACAAATTTTCTGGATAGGCATGAAAAACCCCAAAAGGAGAGAGGAACAGGTGTGACTGTACAGACTGAAGTTTGGCACTAGAAAGAACCCATGAGTACATGGCACACTATATTGTCATTTTCCTTGTTTCTGATATGGATTTGCACTTTGGAACCCTGAAATGGAGGAGCTAGGAGGTATGCTTGGTTATCCAGCCCAGTGTTTTATTGTTTGTCTTGTTTTGTTTTGGCAGAGAAGATATTCTTTTAAATAAAGTAAAATCTCCATAATAGTATTTAAACATTTCAATCATTATTCTGGTGGCTCTCAGAGGATTGATTGGAGAGGTAGATCTGAAGGAAGACAGTCCACTTCAGAGCTATTATGAGAACCATAACTCAGATAGTAAGGATGAAGAAAAGACCATGAATTCAAGAGATACTTAGAACTTAGACTCATACATGGGGATAAACGAAAGATGTTGAGTTTGAATCCTAGGCTTCCCACTTGGGCACCTGGTTACGATACAGAAGTGAATTTCCACAGGAAGGAAACACATCTGAGAGAACAAAATTGGGATGGGAGATAATGAGTTAGATCCATCTGTGTTGATTTTGAGAAGTATAGTGACAATGCAAGAGGGTGATCTCAGAGCATACACACACACACAAACACACACACAAAATCTTTTTGTCCTGATTTGTGGATACCCAATTATTTGACCTAGTAGTAAGCCCTTTAGTATGAGGACCTGTCAATTGGAAAGATAAAGAACTTGAATAGATGGTTCCTCTCAACTAACTCTTTCCTGATCAACGTGTAGTCTAGCCTCCAACACACCCCTATAGCTATATGATTCCAGAAAGTTGAGGGTCATAATTGAATGACATGCCTGCCTCTTGTGTGTGTGTGTTCTAAATCTCTCTCACTTTTCACATTTCCAGTAATAAATCCCAGATTTTTACATACTTCCTAGGACAGCTTGAAGTCTACACCTTAGCCAACTTAATAGGTTCCTTCCGTTCACTAGTACCTGGAGAATCAAGCATAATACATCCATCCTAACTCATGTCCAAATGGGCACTAGTCATTTTGAATAAGAACTTCAAATTCTACGAAAATTACAAAAAATAGGCTGGTAAATATTTTTTTCTTTTGGAATCATCAGGGTGGGGAACTCCATTCACACTATTTGATCAGCAAGGCCTTAACTCTGATCCCCTCTCTTAGCTGCACTCTCAACAACGTTAAGGAGCACCCTATAGGCATTACAGAAAAAGGATTATTTTTAGGCTCATAGAATGGTTTGAATCACTGGGATGTCACTACCTGACTCTAGTCCAAGCAGTTGTATTTTTTGTAAATAATTTTTTGTGTTCCTTTATTTAAATGGAAGATGATTAGAATTGTTACTTTGTACATTTTTGTCACTCATGATTGTACATTTTTGTCACTCATGACACAAATGATCTACATTTGTCTGAAGAAGAAATAGTACAAATATCCAGGCTGGGTTATATGCTCTTAGCATTATGACAAGATTTTTTTTTAATGAGTGTGGAGAGGGGAAGCTGTGCTTTGCTTAGAGATGTTTTTAACTAGCTGCTGAGAGAAAATGGTATGTAAGAAATAGTGAGAAATAAAGATTTGAAACTCAGAAATGGTCTTGGCCTAGAACTATTGATTGTTCTTCATCTAGGTATAAATAGTTGTACAATTAAAGAAAAGGGCAAGATCACCCATATATTCAAGGTATGGTCTGGAAAGAAGAGGGCCCAAGATGAAATCTTGAATAATACCACCATTTAAAGTGTGGCAAAAGAAGACCAACAGGAGAAGGAAACCAGGAAGTGGCAAGAGGTAAGAAGTGAACCAGAAAGTAATAACATTATAGAAACTAAAAGAGATACAATTTCAAGATGTAGGAAACAATAAACAGAGTCAAAGTTTATGTAGAAGTTATGTAAGATGAAAACTAAGAATTTTCTATTGAATTTGTCATTTGGAGAGTCACTAGAGCACTTTTTCCTGTGGTTTTAATAGATTGGTACAGTCATGATCATGATTACAAAGCATCACAGAGTGATCAGGATGTGAGTAAATGGGGACACAGTGTAACCTGTTAGATAAACATTTGATTAAGAAGAAAAAGGAAAAGGTAGTATGATAGCTAGAGAAGAATACAAAGTTAAGGAGAGGGTTTTGCTTTTCCTGTGTGCTTGCTTGTGCACAATTCTTTTGTTTTCAGGGTAAAAGAAAAGAGCAAATGGATATGATAAAGAAGATTAGTAATTGGACAGGGAAACAGAATTGTCAGAAGTGAGAAAAGGGTAATTGATTGTGTTTGTTTATTAGGGCTGCCATAACAAAAATACCACAGATTGGATGATTTAACAGAGATTTATTTTGTTACAGTTCTGGAGGCTAGAACTCCAGGTGTTGGCAGGTTTGGTTTCTTCTGAGGACTCTCCTCTTGGCTTGCAGATAGCCACCTTATTGCTGAGTTTTCACATGGTTTTTCCTCTGGGCATGTACACCTGATATCTCTTTGTGTATCCAAATTTCCTCTTTCTGTAAGTACACAGTCATATTGGATTAGCACTGGCTTTAAGGCCTTATTTTAATCTGACTTACATTAGCACCCCCAAAAGATCAAACACTTAGGTATAAATCTAACAAAATAGGTACAAAATCTTTATGAAGAAAATTATAGAAGTCTGATGAATGAAATTAAAGAAGAACTAACTAAATGGAGAGATATTCCACGTTCAGGGAAAGGAAGATTCAATATTGTCAAGATGTCAGTTCTTCACAACTTGATTCATGCAATACCAATAAAAATCCCAGAAAGTTATTTTGTGAATATCAATAAACTGATTCTAAAGTTTATTTGGTGAGAAAGAAGACCCAGAATAACCAACACAGCATTAAAGGAGAACAAAGTTGAAGGACTAACACTACTCAACTTCATGACTTACATAAAGCTACAGTAATCAAGACAGTGTGGTAATGGCAAAATAATAGACAAATGGATCAATGAAACAGAATAGAGAGCCCAGAAATAGAGTCAACTTATCTTTGACGAAGGAGCAAAGGCAATACAATAGAGCAATGACAGTTTTCTCCACAAATAGTACCAGAACAACTGTACATCCACGTGCAAAAAAAAAAAAACCTGGACACACACTTTACTCCCTTCACAAAATTTAATTCAAAATGAACCACAGACCTATACATAAAATGCAAAACTATAAAACTCCTAGAAGATATAATGGGAGAAAACCTAGATGACCTTGTGTATGGTGATGACTTTTAAATACACCAAAGGCACAATCCATGAAAGAAATCGATAATTTGAACCTTATTAAAATTTTACAAATTTCACTCTGTGAAAGACAAGGACAAGAGAATAAGTCAAATCATATACTGGGAGAAAATACTTACAAAAGACACATTGGACAAAGGATGGTTATCCAAGATATTAGAGGAATTCTTAAAACTCAAGAATAGAAAAACAAACAACACAATTAAGAAATAGAGCAAAGACCTTAACAGACACCTCACCAAAGAAGTTATACAGATAGCAAATAAACATATGAAAAAAATGCTCCACATTATGTGTTATCAGGGAAATGTGAATTAAAACAACAATAAGATATCACTACGCACCAATTAGAATGACCAAAATCCAGAACACTGACAACAACAAATGTTAACAAGGATGTGGTACAACAGGAAGTATCATTCATTGCTGGTGGGACTGCAAAATTGTACAGCAACCTTGGAAGGCAGTATGGCTGTTTCTTACAAAACTAAACATACTCTCAGCAAACCATCCAGCAACTGTGCTCCTTAGTATTTACCCAGAGGAGCTGAAAATTTATGTCTACACCAAAACCCGCACACAGATGTTTATAGCAGCTTTATTCATAAGGTTATACATTCATTTCAAATGTATAACCTTAATGAAAATTGTATAAATATTTATACAATTGAGTTTTAATCAGGTAGACTTTAGGGAATTTTTAAATATAGTTAAGACTTGATTTTTAAGCCTGTACATTAGTGACATTAAGATATATTTGAAATATTTATAACAAGAGAAAAATCTGAGGTCATTAGCTTTATTCTCTATTATAAATTGTATACACTCTGTGAATAAAAAACACAGAAATCAGGTCTCCTCAGTAACCAAGAATCATAAATTCTTTGTTAATGCAACACACTTTTGCTTTTTTGGCATTATTATAATGAAGAACAGTGTTTTACAAAAGCAAGTCAAGCAAATACATTAAATCATGACCTTTTACTTTGCGCTACTCTAGTTTAAGTGCCCTGAAATGACCTTTTTAGTTAATTAACATTCTTATGTTTGTCACTTTAAGTAATTACTCTTCTCAATTTAATTGAAGTGTTATATGTGAGGCAATAAGTGCTTGGAAGCAGACCCACCTGATGAATTAAGTTAACTAGGAACGAAGCAGATGCATTCAGGAGTCAAAAGAGCAGCCTGTTGGGAGGTGTGGAGCAAAGTAATGGGAATAATTAACATCTCTTGCTCCAATAATTGTATTGGAAGGATGGATTTCAAATACCCCATTAATTTAAGTGGTCTTTATTCCATCATTAAGCAAACTGCAGATTTGGCACCGACTTTTGCATATGCTTAGCACAAATAGACCATGTTGTGCTTGTATGCCCTTGGGAGTGATTGTTATAAGAAGCCTCAGGGGCTCTTCACATCTGTGCCTCTTGTCCCTGTTGCTATAACCAGGGCTGCGCTGATAACTGGACAAGGTCTTAAGGGCAACACTACTTCTTGGAAGAGCAAAAATTAAGTTTTCACCTCAGAGCTTAAACCTCAAGTCTGTTTGTTCAAGGATAATTTGTCCTTGAGAAAATTGATTTGTAGCATCTAAGCTCATACGTCTTGAAGTTTCAGCTTAATAATTCATAACTAAAAATGCTATATTTGTTTGTTTAACCAGCATGAATTTTTTCATGTTTTAATATTTCTGAAATTGTAATGCCTCTTAGTTTCCATTTCTACCTTTTCAAAGGATTTGGTTAAAAGATTGATGTATGTTAAAATAGATTAAATCTTAGAGATGAAAAATGTATAATGCCTCAACTACATGGAGCTTATATGATAAGCAGGACAGTTTATTCTTGTCATTATAAACCTTACTACGTGTCAAATGAGGTATCAGGTGTTTTCACATGACTGATCTCATTTAATCTTCCCCACAAATGGATAATTACGTATTGTTATCCTCACTTGGCTGAAGAGCAAAGAGCTGGGAAATGTTAAAGTCTGAATTCATTCATTCATTCATTCATTCATTATTCATCTGTTGATGTGGTCAATCAGCACCTGTTTTGAGCACCTGCAAAATAAATGACAATGATAAAAATGAATGTACTGAGCATTCATTGTGGACCAACCACTAAGCTAGGACTGTAAAGAGAATGGTGAACAATAACGGTCACAGATTCAAATCTATACCTGGCTGACTCAAAGCATAGGCTCTGAAGCCATGCTGCCTTTAGAAACCAAGCTAAAATGAGGATGTATAACTGTTCTGCCTGAGACATTCACCACTGAAATTATCAGCAGGATAATACCTGGTGATCTGGTATGGTATACAATTATCCCCCAAAGAGAATTCTGGAGACAATCAGTTTTTGAGGCCTGGCCTTGCCTCACTGATTACCAAACACTGGGTGCATCCATATACCCTTCTAAGATTATATCCCCATCTCTAAAATAACCCCACGGTCCTGTGTTCTAGTTAGGGTCACTTTTCACAGGATAGTATAAGCTCTGCCTTTCTTTTTAGAATGTCATTGTGTCACAGAAATAACTTCACTCTAGGTTTTTGTATCTGTTTTTTTGTTTTGTTTTGTTTTCTTGCTAGAAAATATAACCTCAGCTTCTGGATACCCAATCATTATCAAAGGCTCATTTAAGGAATGGTATTGAGGTACACTGTCTGAAACATAAGCAGTCTATTCATTACCAAAAATATCATAAAATTTAACCTTGAATCAGCCAGATTTAAAGAGCTACATGAATGGACCCAAGGTTCTGTACTGAACTCTGCTTAGTTATCATGCCTTTAGCTTACATGAAAATGATTATCTGTATCTAGGTAGATGATGGTGATAGATAGATAGATACATAGACAGGTAGAAATATAGAATATGTTAAAATGTTGACCACTACATCATGTGATGCTTCTGATGGGACCAATTTAGAAATTTTGGCAGCTGAGCACTAGGACAAACTTAGGGACAATAATTTATGGACAAACATGAGTCTCCTAATGAATCATATTTCCACTTTTATGCTTTTGCTCCAAGAGCTAATTTACAATCTAGCTCTAGTGATGGTACAGCTTGTTCTGGTGGGCATTACTCTGTACTCACTTTACCTCTGCTTCTTCTTACTTCCTTGTACTCATTTTTGCTTTCTACCTACTTGTCTTGCCTACTTTGTCCTATCATATTGCCTATATTTATATAAGTACCTCAGTTTATTTCAGTAATTTATAAAAATAATCATTAAAAAGTAATGTCTGAGTAACACTACAGTGGAGAAACCTGACAAAGGCTACCTCAGCCAGGTGATCAAGGTAACATATCAGTGATAAATCCTGTTGAATGTATGTTCTCTTGATATGATGTGTTGAGAATGGCATCTTACCTCTGTGGTCCTTTCCCCCCAAACACATAACTTCAGTCTATTTATTTAAGAAAATCAAACAAAACAAACTGTGGGACATTCTACAAAATATCTGACTAGTGCTCCTTAAAATTGTTAAGAACATCAAAAGCAAGGAAAGTCTGAGAAACTGTCACAGCCAAGAAGAAAAGTCTTGCTGACTAAATACAGTGTGGTATCCTGGACAGGATCCTGGAACAGAAAAAAGATAGTAAGTAAAAACTAGGGAAATTTGAATAAAATATGGACTTTAGTTAATATTAGTCAATAGTAATTCATTAATTATGGCAAACTATCATCACTTAAGATAATAATACTAGGGGAAACAGTGTGGGGTATATGGAAACTATTGTCACAACTTTTCTATAAATCTAAAATTATTTTAAAATCGATTGAGTGTGATGCTGTATGTTATATGGTTTTGCATGCTATGAAGCGCAACAAAAATATGCTTTCTGTGCATATCTATGTACAAGTAGATAACAGGGGATGTTTCCTAATAGAGAAGACATATTCTATAGCTAAGTTGGTTCAGAAAGTTGTTCTGGACACCATGGAATCAAAGCTAAAAACAGTGCTCATTGTACTGCCTGCAGGTCAGATGTGCCTGATGTGAAACCCCTCTTTAAATGAGATTAGCAACTCCGGAGAAGAGGGAAAGAAAAACTAATAAACAATTAACAATATCTTTTCCCAAACCTGTCTAACTTCCTCTGCAACTCTCCTTCCCAACATGGATAGAGCCACAGAACCCTACAGAGAGAGGGTCCTATGGTAAATGTGGGTGTGTCTTTATGAATCGCTAAATAGCTCCTGAATGTGGGAAACCTGCCCACTTTACCTGTCAACTGACTACAGCTCCTTCACTCAGACACAGTTTTGATAGCTCTCAGGCTCCCCCTCAGTCTGGGAAGCTGTCTGAATGTGCTTCTTTACCAATGGGAGTAGCCTTCTGGTCTTGATTCCATTTGGCCAATTTCTTTCTTCAGATCTTCAGATTCATATTGTGTAACCTCAGGGACAAAACCTCTAATAGGTGCTAGATTACCTAGGGTGGGGTTTGGCTATGGTAGAGACCCCAACATAGCAACAGCGTAAAAGTGATGGAATTTTTTTTTTTTTTCTCACAGAGAAGTTCAGAAGTGAGCTCTCCAGGTCTGGTATGATGTCTTCCCAGTTGTCTGGGACTCAGAATCTTTCAATCTTTCTTCTCCAACATCTCCAGTATGTGTCCTTTGAGGGCATGTTCCACGATGGACCTTCCTGTTTCAGGAAGAAGGAAGAAGATAGGAGGAAATGAAACAAAGGGTATGTGTCAGTTACCTTATAAGGAAGGTTCTCAGAAGAAAATGGACCACAACTGAGGGGAAGCTGGGAGATATTTGCACTATTCTAGGGGGTCACGTGCTTTGGCAATAGAGGTTCTAACTCTAAGAGAAAAGGGGAGAATTGATATTACGAGACACCTAGGAGCCTCTTACAATAGAGAGTTTTCTCCTTAGCACTTAATCTCATTTATTTCCAGTGTTACAAAATTGTGCTGGGAAGACCTAATTTCTATTCTCAGGTCTACTATGTACTAAGTAAGTATATGACCTTTGTTAAATCATTTAACCTTTCTGAGATGTAGTTTTCTTACCTGTAATATGAGGCTACTAATTTCTCCTCTTTCATCCTCAAAGGATTTAATTAGATAAATGTATGTGAAAATGCTCCATCATTAACTATCAAATGACTGCACTCTACAACTACAGGACGAAGCCACCACGATCATCTTTCTAGTTGTCTCTAATAAATAGTATGTCCCCTATCCACCCACCTTCCTTTCAACATGCACGTACTAATCTGTGAACGATACTTTTTTCTAAGTATATACTACCTTGACTCTAAAGCATTATTATATTAATAACAGATTTTCAAAAGTGATGAACATTCACATCATTTGTTAAACTCATCCTGATTTAAGAAACCATGATGTGGTTAATGACTGTCAATGTTTTAAATACCAAATACAGTTGGTAGAAGGTAAGGGGGCAGGTTTATTTACTAAAAGGCAAACATCAAGAGCTGATATGTAGTAGTCAGAACATGGTACATTAATGGAGTTTAAGAACTAGACAGACATGAGTTCCAATCTCAGCTCCTCCATGAATTATCTGTCAAATCTCAAGCAATTCTGTAGATTTCTCGGACTGAATTTTCCCATTTTTGTTGGTGTATCATGTTAAGGATTCTTATAAAAATCAAGTGATGTAATCTATTTATAACTCCTAGTACCGTGTCTTGCACATAGTTGGCACAAAAAATGGGAGTCTAACCCCTACACTCCTCTGTTCTCAATAATAGGAGCAGAGAATAGATCATGGTGATCTGATACTTGCAAGATGATATTTCACAGTACTTGGAGCACTTACTCTGTATTTCACTGTGTTAAGCCCATTGCATGGGTTACCTCATTGATGAAAGTAATACTTTCATCATTACTATTTCATGGATGGATGCAAAGATTGAAGGTCATAAAGATTCACTTGTCAAGGTTACCCAGCTGGCAAGTGGTGAAGCTAAAGTATGGAACCCAGAAGTCAATGTTAAACGCAAACTCTTGGATCTTCATCAGTTCAACAAAACCTAATTCACTGAGAGCCAATTTGGCAAATATTAACTCAACATATGACTAATTTGCCAAAAACTGTCAAAGGACATATGTGGTTAGGGCTAGAGCAGACACAGCTTTTGGGCAGGGGGTAAGTCTACAAGAGATTAAACAACCTTTAAGAAATAGCCCATCCCTTCTCAAATAAAGCGATGCGCATTGCAAAAGTCAACCATGCTGGTTTGAAAAGACTCTTGGCAGCAGCAAAACCCCAATGAAATCAAACACTGGAGAACATCTCTAATGTGGTTAATCAGTCATTAGTCAAATTGATCATTTTCTGAATTAAATTTTAGTTAACTGGCTAGTATTCCAAGCTCTCAACCATCACACTCTACTGTCAGGTCAGTTTGTCTTTAAATGATAGACAGCAGTCCAATTTTCCCCTACGCAAATACTTGTATATCTGTCGTTAATGCTCTAAGCATGTCATTTATCCAGAAGACCCATCAGAGCAAAGGAGTAGAATCCAGAACTAATTAGATGACAGCTGTGGAACAACAGTTAATGGGATGTTACATGAAAACAAGCCCCTTCCCCCTCCGCCCAAAAAAGACAATCACAAAGGCTCTTCTGGAAGAATCATGAAAACATTAGTCCGAGGTGTACAGGAGCATGGTCACTAGACTGCAAGGCAGAGGGCACTGCCATCTGTCTAAGAGTCAGGATTTGGACTAAGCAATCTCAGTAGCCAGAGCAATGGAGGAAATGGGAAGAAGAAAAGAATTAACAGGGCATACCTTCACTGTACACAGAGTAGCACCTGATTTTCATTACAACAATACTATTGTAAGGATATTTTTGTTCCCATTTTGTAATTGATAAAACCAAAGCACACATGGTTTGTCCTTCTTTTTCTTAGCATGATGTTTTAATTCATTTACATCAGGTACTATGTTAGGTTTGAGGGTTTGAGAGACAGGAAGTCGTAAAAGCAAATTATGGGAAGAGTTGAGTTAAAAAATAACCTAACAATTGTTTTCATAATCTTGAATGAAACCTTTTTATTAGTTTAAAACAACAAGAAAATCTTAGTGTTATTAATTTCCATCCATCACCTTGTGCCCCCCAGAAATCAGCCAATATTCTCTCTTACTCTTTGGTCCCAATTCAAGTGAAATAAGCTGACATTTTGCCAGGCAAGTGTGTGGTGATAGTGTCCATTTCAGAAATGCTTATTTTGTACTTGTGTTCTCTAGTTCAACTTCAGAAGAGCAACCTTCCACATCAAGGCTAATCACCACATTAGGAAGATCAGGACTCAACAAGGTCATGCCAGAACCAGTGGCTCCCACAGGACAAGGCTGGCATTAGAGATTAGAGAACAGATGGATCCCCAGTGGGAATCAGGAGAATTGGATCAGCTGCTCTAGGAGGAGTGGCCTTTTTGCAATGGGCAGGCTGATCCTATGAGTACAATCTTGTCACCAGGCTCGCAGGCACCAGCACCTGGAGGAGCCTGCAAGACAGAAGTGTAGACTAAGGAGAGAATGGTGATTTTGTAAAGAGCCCTGGGTGGCATTACATGGCTTTCTTTCCTAAGTGTTTTTCAGCAAATGCTCTTAGCCTGTTTGCACTTATTAAACCTGCTAACAGTAATTCTGGCTGAAAATCAAATTTAGCTCTCCTCTTATCTTTGCCAATTTCCTCTTCTCCTGAGTCCTTAATGGGCCAAGTACAAATATGTAAATATCATGCCTAGTGTTGGTAATTAATTTCCTTAAGGGCAAGACTGACTGATAAGAATGCTACCTTCACTTTATGAATAATTCATTTCTGCTAAGATCTTTATTCATTCAGACTTCATGGAAGCAGCATAAACTTTTAGGTACACGTATCTGTGACTGCATCCCAGTTCTGTCCCTATGACCTGAGTGACTGGGTAGTTTACTTAATCTTTCTGAACTTCTATGTTTATATCTAAAAGATGAGTTTAAAAATGTGTACCTCACATTCTCATAGCTTGGTAGCAGTTTAAAAAAGTGAATACATTCAAATACTTATGAAAAGTAGGTTTCCAGGACATGTCCTTTCTTTCCCCCTTCCCAGACTTGAGCATAATAAAAAGTTCAGCTAAGTCAAGATATTTTCATCTAAAATGCATGTTGCTTTAAAAAAAGATGAACACAAATAACCTTGGCATATAAACAAAGTAAACAAGCAAGCAAAACCAACAGGACACATTTACTTGCTTAAGATTTTAGGAATTTGGCATTGATTATGTGCTTAACACAGTGATAAATGCTTTATGTGCATTATATTGTCTGAGCCTTATAACACTCCAATAAAGTAGACTAATACTTTTATTACCTCCATTTCACCGTTGGGAAAACTTTTAGAGAGGTTAAGTTACCTGGCCAAAACCATCCAGGTAATAAGTGTTAGGTACAGATGTGCAATTTACCATGAAGTGAATGAAGCTGAAGACACCTTGCTTTCACAATGCCCTTCCAAAAGTTGGCAGAGCCCCCAGCAAAGGGTTCCCATGGAGGTATGTTAGTTATTGTAAAATTTGCAAAAGTATTATATAAACTTTAGGCAACACAAGATATGGGTCTTCTCCTGACATTCCCAAGCTACCCTAAAATTTCAACCTTCCTATCTGATTTTTTTTTCTTTTTAACACTTAACACAATCTAATATACTATATAATTTATTAACTTTGTTCTTGCAAACTCCTCCATTGAAATGGTAAATACCATTTCAGGGGCAGATTTTTTTTTTTTTTTTTTTTTTTTCTGTTACATCCCAGCACCTAGAACAGTGCCCAGAACACAGAAGTAACTCAATAAATATTTTTGAGTTGGATGAATGAGTAAATGAATAAATTGGAATTCCTCTTATTCCAGAGTCTATGCCCTTTACCATAGCACTGTACTGCCTTTCTGAGGGAGACATATACCCTCCGTCATAAACACCCCCCTTCCCTAGGTGTATGTGAACAAAAATCTAACTTGTAAGGCTTTAAACTGCCTCCAAGATAATGATGAATTGGTTACCATTTAATCGGTGTCTAAGAATTATGGGGCAACATTTGAGATCTGACAGGTATATAGCAACAGATGAAGCCCAATTAAAAGGGAAACACTACCATGAAAAAGAAGCTAACAGCAGGAAAGTAAAAAATGGAAGTAACACAATTCCATGGGCTAAGCATATTCTCAGAACTCTTAAGAATCAAGAGTTTGTGTGAGAGATTCTGTTGAGGAAAGACCCTCCCTTGGATATATGTCCCACCTTAAACTACTCCCTCTATAAGATCGTTTAACATAAAAATTCTTCTTGTAAGTTACCTCTCTGGTTTGCATTTCTCAGGAAATATTTATCTGAGAATACTAAAAGGTAACAACAGTCACCTTTGTAAACATTAGCCATCTCATGCCCAGAGTTTCCTTTGGTATGGATGTATTATGTCAAGTCATGGGGACATCAGTTTCTGTCTACACATCAAATTCCATCTAACAATGTATGACTACATGTGTTTCCTCTAAATATTAAAAATTTTAATTAATTAACTGAATCAGAATATTCTAATGAACTGAATATTCTATTATATATTTTTCTCCAGAGCAAAAGAAACATCTATATTCATTGTTTCCAACTGTTCTAAATGTTTAAGTGCTTTTTTCTACCTTACTACACATTGAAGTTGTGAAAACATCTTGTTAATAATTAGCAGGCCAATATTAAGGATTACATTAAAGATAATTGTCTAATCCCACAGAGATTTGAAGGATTATTGCCCCCAGATCCACCCTGGGAACATTTTGTGTGTGTGTAAGTAATAAATCCCAAATTCAAATTATTTCACTGTTGATGTATGCAATCATAGAATTTTGGACCTTAGAGATTTCATTCATTCCCTCATTTTATAGATAATTCTGAGACTCAGACAGAATAAATACCTTTCCCAACATCTCACAGACAGCTCAGAGTAGAAACAAACCTTCAAATTCTGCTTGTATCAAACACAAACTATGAGCACCTCATCAGATTCCCTCAGCCATGGCCACCTCTTGGACTTAATCAGCCATTTTCCTACCTGGGTAAGTCTTCGAGGCTTGCTCTAAGAGTGCCATACCTCCTGCTGGCCTGTGCTGCATGGCCAAGACTCAGCCAACATCATGTGTTTGGTCCCCTCACATCACTTCTAGATGTGGATGAAAGCTGCATTACAGAGTGAGCTTGGGGCTGGCATCTGGAGAGCAGCTGCTAAGAAGGCCAGATGGCAGTGTGAGGCATTACCTCCCCATGTGGCATGCTTTAATCAATGAGAAATAGGAGATAGGATGGATCTGGGCAAATGCATTCCCTATTTTCCTCTCACCCATGGACTATGTAGTGGCTTGTACATTCAGTATACTTGGAGATGTCCCATCTTCCCAGAGAGCACACCCGCTGAAGGACTTGCTATATCTCTTTACAGCTTGTCATGAAGTGGTAGCCAGAATGATAATGTTTCACTTTGCATTACATCCTTCTTTGCTCACTTACCTTTCTCTTGAACTTTACTGCCCTGGGTTTGCATTTCCCTAACAAAGCATTACTCCATTAATCCTTGCCTCAGGTTCTGTTTTCTAGACAATCTTGTTAAAGTCACTACCAATTATACTTCAAGATATATTTTGAGTCATGTGTTTTAAATCTAGAAGTGTTTTTAAAAGATAAAAGTATTTAAATCCTTAAAGCATTTCAGGAAGCCTGCTACTAACATACTAGAAAGGATAAATATAAATTCTCTCCACGTAGAATATAAGTACACAGGCAAGAGTTGGTCCCAGTTATCTGATTGGCCAATTGGTTCTCTGCCAGGATCACCAGAACATGGAGATTGAGGTCAAACTGAGACTGTCACTGTGGGACTGCCAAAATGAAGGACATATTTAGTAAGAAAGTATGACTTGATTTTTGCTTTTAAAAATACACACATAATTGGCACAAAACTCAAATAATTTCTTGAACTATATTGGGAACTAGATGCCATGATTCTGCTACCAACAAGTTATTTTGAAATTGGCAAAGGTATTTAATATTCCTGGTTTCATTTGTCATTGAACCCTGTTTTCCATAATTCACCACTTGAAAAATATAAATTTTTAGAACTGTGAATCCTCTCTATAGGAATATGCACACAAAATCTTATTTCAAAAAATGTAATAAGCTACAGGAATTTTTTTTCTGACTTCTTAAAATCCACTCATACATTCCAAGTTACAAACCCTTTATCTAGGTGATATTGATTATAAACTTTTAGCAAGAAATGCAGGGAGATGATATTATTCAGAAAAGCTCAGTCTGGGATAGTATCACAAGCTTTGAATCCAGTTTCAGCTCCCCAATTGATTGAAATAGAGCTTTTCGAGAGGAGATGGAAGATAAAGAATAAACAAGATACACAGAAGGATCCTGACAAAGAGAATGACTTTTAATGCTCATGCTGACTTCTCAGGGCTGGATATAGTGCTTCAGTTCCCAAGGTTGCTATTGCTTCCCCTGTTCTGCAGGGGGTTGTCTCTTGTTGATAAGAAAATTGAATATCAGGGGAGGGAAAAATATAAAGGAGCTTTATATGCTTAAATATTTAGTGTCTAATTGCTGATTTTTGCCACTAAGCATCCTTTCTCCTGCTCTGATTTCTACTGCAGAATGTTCCCTTTCTCATGGTTTATAATCATAGGACATGGAAACTCCAGTTTCAGAAGCTGACAAGTTCAGGACTTCCACTCTCCTTCCCAATACAGGTAGAGAGTGGGAATGTGACCTAACTTTGGCCAGGTAGGCAGCTTTCTGGGAACATTTGAATCCTGAGCCTCTGATGCAACAGAGGTTGGGGTCATTTAGAGTGCAGGCTGAAGTAGGATTGGCTGTGGCAACTGACCAGGATGTTTCAGCTATAAGATACTGCTATGTTTCTTGATTCCCAGTTCTTTACTTGTTGGATAGTCATTGGGTGTTTTTCACTCCCAAGTCTGGTCTGTCAATTCCATGAACTCTCAGTAACTTTTTTGTAAATCATCTTGTTTTAAATCAGACTTGGTTTTTGCTTGCAACCAAGAATCCTAAGTAATACACTTTTATCTATGAAGTTTGAGGGTACTTATGACACAAGGATTTGAGTTTCTTCCAGGAAAGTCAAGTTTTGGTATGGAAGGCAGAAGACCAAAGTGAAACTCACACTATCAGCCTATCAAATATACAACAAGTAGTGAGCCATCCAATGATGATACTGCTTGCTTCATCTACATATAGATAGATACAGATAGACAACCTTTTCCCAACCACCATATGGGTAATAGGATACAATGAGACTTCCGATATGTACCTTAGTTTGTAATCTCTTTATAGAACTGGGAAACAATATGAGTTTTTAGTTGAGTAAAAGGAATTTTCATTTACATACTTGTTTGCTTTTTATTGCTATTTCTGTATGAAACGATCATTACCACAAAAACTACCACCCCTGATATGTATTTGAGAGAATTTCCAGGTAAAATACAGGATACCCTGTTAAAGTTGAATTTCAGATAAACAACAATTTTTAAGTTTATGTCTCAGACAATACAAGGAACATATTATGCTAAAAATATTTATCATTAATCTGAAATTCAAATTTAACTGGTCATCCTCTATTTTTATTTTCTAAATCTGGCAACCCTAATTTGAGAGTCTGTAAGTCCATGTATTCAAAGAAAGAGCAGATGATGGGGGGGCCAAAATGGCAGAGTAAGAAGACCCTGAATTCACCTCCTCCAACAGATACACCAAAATTACAAATACTTAGAGAGCAACTATCTCTGAGAACCACCTGAAGACTAGCAGAAATGATTTTCCAAACTAAAGACATAAAGAAGGAACCACAATAAGATGGGTAGGAGAGGTGGAGATGATCTATGTTCAAGACCCACACCTCTGGGTTGGCAACTCACAAACAGAAGAACAGCATAATTGTAGAGGTCTTCCCCAAGGAGTGAGGTGTCTGAGCCCAACACTGGGCTCCAAAGCCCAAGGGTACTGCACTGGGAAAATAATCCCCCAGAATATCTGGCTTTGAAAACCAGCAGAGCTTATGTTCGGGAGAGCTGAAGCACCACAGGTAACAAGAACTCTGCTCTTAGGGGGCATGCAAAATCTCTCATGATCCCAGGCCCACTGCAGAGGCAGTAATTTAAAAGGAGCCTGGGTCAGAACCACTTTCTGATCTTGGAGAGCCTCCTGGAGAGGGAGGAGGCAACTGGGACTCTCCCTAAGATGGAGGCGCTACTGACAGCCATTTGGGTGGCTTGTTCTACAATGATTACGTTGGTTCTAACAAACATCATTTTGAAATCTTCCCTCTAGCCTATTAGTGCCAGAAGCTTACCAGCCCACCAGGTGGCTGGCATCAGCCTCAAGCTCCCCAGACCACAGAGATAGCCAAATGGGACTTAGCCCCGCAACCTGTGGGCCTACAGAAGTCCCACACCACCCTGGGCTGTGCAGCTAAACACACACAAATCCTAACCCACCCTCCAACAGACCCACATACATAGCATGAGGCAGTGCCTCTCAGCAAACAGAGCCAGGGCCTAGTCCCACCTACCACAGCACTCACATGAATTGCCTTTGTCACAAAAGAAAGGTGCATGCAGCTCACATAGGAGGCATCCCCAGAGCATATAGCTCTGATAATGAGAGGGGAGCATGCTGATGGGCTCCATAAGATGTCTACTACATAAGGTCAATTCTCCAAGATCAGGATATGTAACAAACCTACAGACACATAGAAATAAACACAGACGATTGGGCAAAATGAGAAGATGGAGGAATATGTTCCAAATGAATTGAAGGTATAAGACAAAACCTCAGAAGAAGAATTAAATGAAGTGGAGATAATCAATCTACTCAATAAATAGTTCAAGGTAATGGTCATAAAAATGCTCACTGAACTCAATGCAAGAATGGATAAATTTCAGTGAAAATTTCAACAAAGAGTTAAAAAACATTTTTAAAAAGCTGAGAATACAATAACTAAAACTTAAAAAAAAAAAAAATAGAAGGAATCAACAGTATTAGATTAGATACAGGGGAATGAATCAGTGATCTGGAAGCCAGAATAGTAGAAATCATACAAGTGGAACAGAAAAAAAAGAAAAAAGAATTTTAAAAAAGAACAAAAAACAAGGACAGTTTAAGAGACCTCTACGTCAACATCAAGAGTACTAACATTTACATTGTAGGGTCCCAGGAGGAGGAGAGAGAGAAAGGGCAGAGAACTCACTTGAAGAAATAAGAGCTGAAAACTTTGCTAACCGAGGGAACAAAACTGACATTCAGGTCCAGGAGAATCCCAAACAAGTTGAACACAAAGAGATCTACACCAAGACATATTATAATAAATATGGCAAAAATTAAAGATAAAGAGAATATATTAAAAGCAGCACAAGAAAAGCAACTAGTTCCTACAAAGGAACTCTTGTAAGGCCATCAGGTGACTTTTCAGCATAAACTTTGTAGGTCAGACTAGAGGCATGATATATTCAAAGTGATGAAAGGAAAAAAAACACTACAGCCAAGAATACTCTACCCAGCAAGGTTGTCATTCAGAGTTGAAAGAGAGACAAAGAGTTTTACAGGCAAGGAAAACTAGAGTTCAACTCTACTAAACTGGCTTTACAAGAAATGTTAAAAGTACTAAGTGGAAAAGAAAAGGCCACAATTAAAATACAAAAATTATGAAAGGAAAAATCTTAGTGGTAAAGGCAAACATAAAGTAAAGATAGTAGATCAACCACTTTTAAAGCTAGTATGAAGGTTAAATGACAATAGTATTAAAATCATTCATATCTATAATAAATAAAGGATATACAAAAAAAAATGTAAAATATGATGTCAAAAATGTTAAATGTGGCAGGAGAAGGACTAAAAATGCAGGCTTATTAGAATGCATTCAAACTTAAGAGATCATCAAATTAAAATAACCACAATATTCACTATATATAAATGCATGGTAATAATAAATCAAAAGTCTGTAATAGATACACACACAAGAAAGAAAACAGAATCCAAACATAACAGTAAATATAGTCATTAAATCACAAGGGAAGAGAATGAAAGAAGAAGAAAGGGGGGGAAAAAAGAACTACAAAAATAATCCTGAAAACAATTAACAAAATGGCAATAAAAACATATTTATCAATAATTACTTTAAATGTAAGTGGACTAAATGCTCCAGTTAAAGAACATAAAGTTACTGAATGGATTAAAAAAACAAGACCCGTATATACACTGCCTATGAGAGACACATTTCAGATCTAAAGACACATATAGACTGAAAGTGAGGGGATGAAAATAGGTATTCCATGCAAATGAAAATGAAAAGAGAGCTGGGATAACAATTCTTATATCAGACAGAAATTGACTTTTTAAAAAACTATAGGGGCTTCCCTGGTGGCGCAGTGGTTGGGGGTCTGCCTGCTGATGCGGGGGACGCAGGTTCGGGCCCTGGTCTGGGGGGATCCTGCATGCCGCGGAGTGGCTGGGCCCGTGTGCCACAATTGCTGAGCCTGCGTGTCTGGAGCCTGTGCTCCGCGGCAGGAGAGGCCGCGGTAGTGAGAGGCCCGCGCACCGCGATGAAGAGTGGCCCCCGCTTGCCGCAACTGGAGAAAGCCCTCGCACAGAGACGAAGACCCAACACAGCCAAAAATTTAAAAAAAAAAAAGTAAATTAATTATTAAAAAATATATATATATAAAAAAACTATAACAAGAGGCAACGAAGTAGATAACATAATAATAAACGGATTGATCCAACAAGAAGGTATAACAATTGTAAATATATATGTACCCAACTTAGAGTTACCATATGATTCAGCAATCCCATTCCTGGGCATATATCCAGACAAAACTACAATCCAAAAAGATACATGCACCCCTATGTTCATAGCAGCACTATTCACAATAACCAAAACATGGAAACAACTTAAATGTCCATCAACAGATGAATAGATAAAGAAGATATGGTACATACATACAATGGAATACTACTCAGCCATAAGAAAGAACAAAATAATGCCATTTGCAGCAACATGGATACAACTAGAAAATAACATACTGAGTGAAGTAACTCAGAAACAGAAAGACAAATACCGTATGGTATCACTTATATGTGGAATCTAAAATATGGCATAAATGAACCTATCTGCAAAACAGAAACAGACTCACAGAGATAGAGATCAGACTTGTGGTTGCCAAGGGGGAGGGGGGAGGGAGAGGGATGGACTGGGAATTTGGGGTTGGTAGATGCAAACTATTACATTTAGAATGGATAAACAACATTCCCTGTACTATATAGCACAGGGAAATATATCCAATCTCCTGAGATAAACCATAATGGAAAAGAATATTAAAAAAGAATGTATATATGTCTATAACTGAGTCACTTTGCTGTACAACAGAGATTGTCATAACATTGTAAATCACTATACTTCAATATAAAAAAAATAAAAAAGAGCAGAGGAGAGATTAAATAAGAAAGACAAAATAATCATTGGGAAAGTATGGGAATTCCTTATATTATTTTTGCTACTTTCAAGTAGTTTTGAAAATTTCTGTAAAAAAAAGTTTTTTTTAAAAAACACTGGAATCATTTCTTCAAATAAATCTCACATTGAAACAAACAAATGAACAAACAAACTATATATATATACACAACTTAAGAGCACCTAAATACATAAAGCAAATATCAACAGACAAAAGGGAGAAATTGACAGTAACACAGTAAGAGTAGGGGACTTTAACACTCCACTTACATGAATGGACAGATTATCCAGACAGAACATCAATGAGGAAACACATGTCTTAAACAACACATTGGACCAAGTGGAATATATATACATGGATAAACATTCCACCTAGAAGTAATAAGATACTCCTTCTTTTCAAGTTCACATGTAATATTCTGCAGGATGATCTCTCATACATTCTAGGCCTCAAAACAAGTCTCAATATATTTAAGAAGATTTAAATCATATCAAGTATCTTTTCTGACCATAGCAGTATGAGACTAGAAATCAAGTACAAGGAAAAAAACTACAAAAGCATAAACATGTGGATGCTTAACACCATGGTACTAGACAACCAATGGGTCAATGAAGAAATCAAGGAGGAAATAAAAAGATACCTAGAGACAAATGAAAATGGAAACACAATGATTCAAGATTTATGGGGCTCTGCAATATAATACTAAGAATAAAGTTTAGAGCGATACAAGCCTACCTCAAGAAAAAAGAAAAATCTCAAATAAACCACCTAACCTTTTACCTAAAGGAGTTGAAAAAGAAGAACAAAAAACCTCAAAGTTAGTAGATGAAAGGACATTTAAAAAATCAGAGCAGAAATAAATGAAATAGAGACTAAAAAACAAAAAACAATAGACATGATCAAAGAAACTAAGAACTGGTTCATTGTAAAAATACATGAAATTGATAAATCTTTAGCAAAATTCATCAAGGAACAAAAGAGAGTGCCCAAATAGTAAAATCAGAAACAAAATAGTTACAACCAACTCAGTAATACAAAGGCTCATGAGACAACTGTGAACAATTATATGCCAATAAAATGAACAATGTAGAGGAATAAATAAATTCCTAGAAATGTATGATTTCCCAAGACACAATGAAGGAAAAAAAAAATACAAACAGGCCTCACCAGTAATAAAACTGAAACAGTAATTAAAAAAAAAAAAAAAAAAAAAACTCCTAATAGCAAAAGTTTAGGATGCACCTTCGCAGGTGGATTCTACCAAACATTTAAAGAGCACCTATTCTTCTCAAACTATTTCTAAAAATTCAAAAGAAAGGGACGTTTTAGAACTCATTCTACTAGGCCAGTATCGCCCAGATACCAAAACCAGACAAAGATAACACGAAAAATAACAGCACAGGCCAATAACACACTAATGAATATGGGTGCAAAAATTCTCAACAAAATATTAGCAAACTGAATTCTACTATACATTAAAAGGGTCATACATCATGATTCATTGGGATTTATCTCAGGGATGCAAGGATGATTCAATATCCACAAGTCTATCAATGTGATGCACCACATTAACAAACTGAAGAATTAAAATTATATAATCATCTCAATAGAGGCAGAAAAATCTTTTGACAAAATTCAACATCCATTTACAATAAAAACTTTCAACAAAGTGGGTGTAGAGGAAACATACCTCAACATAATAAAGGCCATATATGAACAAAACACAGCCAACACCATACTCAATGGGGAAAAGCTGAAAGCATTGCCTCTAAGATTAGGAAAATGACAAGTATCCCCACTCTCACTTTTATTCAATGTAGTATTGGAAGTCCTAGCCACAGCAATCAGACAAGAAAAAGAAATAAAAGGAATTCAAATTGGAAACGAAGAGGTAAAATTGTCCCTGTTTGCATATGACATGATACTATTATATAGAAAATCCAAAAGACACTACCAAAATACTATTAGAACTAATAAATGAATCCATGAAGTTTCAGAGTACAAAATTAATATACAGAAATCTATGGTGTTTCTATGCAATAATAAAAACTATCAGAGAAATTAAGAAAACAACCTCATATACAACTGTATCAAAAAGAATAAAATACCTAGGAATACATCTAACCAAAGAGGTAAAAGACTTTTACTTGGAAAACTATAACACACTGATGAAAGGAATGTCAGACAGCACAAACAGATGGAAAGATATACTGTGCTTATAAACTGAAATAATTAATATTTTTAAAATATAATAGTACTCAAGGCAAGCTACAGATTCAATTCAATCTCTATCAAAGTATCAAAGGCATTTTTCACAGAAGTAGAATAAATAATTCTAAAATTTGTATGTAAACATAAAAGACCACAAATAGCCAAAGTCATCTTGAGAAAGAAGAACAAAGTTGGAGGTATTACACTTCCTGATTTGAAACTATTCTACAAAGCTACAGTAATCACAAACTTGGTGTCCATCAACAGATGAATGAATAAAGAGAAGATGCAGTTCTTAAATATATATATATATAAATGCATATACATATATATATATATTTACTCAGCTATTTAAAAAGTCTTGCCATTTGCAGCAACCTGGAAGGATCTAGAGGGGCATGTGCTTAGTGAAATAGTCAGACAGAGAAAGAAAAACACCATATGATCTCACTTATATGTGGAATCTAAAAAACAAAACAAATAAACAAAACAAACAAAAAAACACAAACCCATAGCTACAGAGAAAAAAATAGGTGGTTGCCAAAGGGAAGTGGAGTGCGGGGAGCAAAATAGTTGAAGAGAATTAAGAGGTACAAATCTCCAGTTATAAAATAAATAAGCCATGGGTATGTAATATATAGCATAAGGAATATGATCGATAATATTGTAATAACTTTGGGTGGTGACAGATGGTTACTACACTTACTGTGGTGATCATTTCATAATGTATGCAAATGTCATATCTCTATGTAGTACACCTTAAACTAACATAATACTCTATGTCAACTATATCTCCATAAAAACGAAAAAGAAAAAGAAAGAAAGTGCAGGTAAATTAGGAGAAAACTACATTATTGCCTCAGGTAGACAAAATGACGTGAAGAGAGAATTAAATTTGCAAGATCCCTGAATAATCAGTAAGGTTTCACTTCTTTGATTAAAATGGAGAAAGTTATAATATAATTGGTTCACTATTAAGCTTAATTGGTTCATTTGTAGAAATTATAGAGACACAGGAGAGTCCATATCAGATAATGAGAAAACATGGTTTAGAAGAAAGAAGAGAGATAATTGAGTCAGACAAACTTAAATTTGTTATGATAAAAATAACTAAATTAATATATGCTCATAAATGTTATTTTTAAAATAGATATTCTTAAATATAAGACTATTGGATCAAATAGTTTGCACATTTTAATTCTAGTAGTGATTACCAAATTGCTCATCTAAACATATATATTGAGCTACCGTCTAAGAAAATGCCTTTATTTTGCCAGTATGTGAAAAACAAAAAAGTGATTTCTCATTTTATCTTTAATTTGCTTTTGGCATGTTGGGAAAGTGGAGAAGTAAGTATTTTTGCGCTGAGTCTACCATCTTGAAAGAAGTAGACAAAACTCAAGTCTCTATTGACCAGCAATGTAACCTTCAGTGATTTTGCCAGACCTGTGCTTCATTTCTCCCAGGTGCCAGATGTTAGTAATCATAACACTCAATATTTGTTATGCAGACGAATAAGCACATAATTGAAAGCACTGTGTCTGAAACATAAAAAATAAAAAAAAACCTTGTATAAATATATATATTTTTTCTACTTCTCTTCTTTTACTTCTCCTCCTTGTCCTAATTGTGGTATAATCCTACCCAATCAAGGAGGTATCTTTTTGGTAGTTTTAATAGGCAACTCAATGTTACTGTTTTTATAGCACTCTAAGCTATTCATTTTCATGAATATCATTATTTAATTTTCTGCAAGATAATAATAACAGTTCTTCTCATTGTCATTCCTCTCCTTCTTCTCCTTCTCCTCCTTTTCCTCCTCCTCCTTCTTTTTCTTCTTCTTCTTCTTGTTTCTTATTCTTATTACTTTAAAGATGAAAAATAGAGGCCCTGAGGATCTTCAGCATAGGAATTCATAGAGGAATACCTCAGGTCAAGAAAAATAATATACAAAACATAGAAACTTCTTCATTGTTCACTGAACAATCCATTCTCCAGGCAATTTCAGCTTAACACCTGGTAATATAAGTTAAGTAAGGTGGAGGATGGAGGCAAAATAATTTTTAACCATGTATTAAGATTTTCTCAAAGTAATCAGGAGCTATTAGTGATTTTAATCATGAAACTTCTTAAGACTCTACTTTCAGTCTTTTGTTAATGGAATATAAGAAAGTGATTGGAATAATTTACAGTTTTGAGAAATAACACCTTAAATAAAATTTAAAATTTTACATAGACAAGCCCTAAACATAGTGTTATTAGTAGATAAGAATAACAATGAAATTAGTAACTATCACAAGTGAAACACTTGGTAAATGGTGGGATTCCACACCAAGCACTTCACATGGTTTATTGCATGTAATCCTTACTATATCCATGCAAGGTAGGGGTTATTTTCCTTCCAATTTTTTTCAGGCAAAAGACACCAAAAGATTAGGGAAACATTCCCAGGTTTGCATAGTAAATGCTAGAATTTAACACAGTTCTGTCTGAATGCTGTCTATATAGGGAAGCATCAAGATGAAATAATTAGTTCTTGGAGTATTTCCAGAAACATGAATGAAGACAGCAACATTTATTGAATGCTTAACTGGATGTCAAGTTATGTTAATGATGATGATTTTTTTCCTGTTTTTACATAAGAGGAGCTCAGTGGGGTTTCCAGAATCACACAAGAAACATGAGGCCAAACCAAGATTTAAATGCAGGCGTTTCCACATATATTTACATGTTCCATCTGAATGCCATTCAGTTCATATGAATTTACTCAGTGCTCCCAGTTTTAGTGGAAGATCAAGCCAAATATCTGTCAAAAAATATCCTTTACATGAAAGCGGCAATATTCTCAAACTATGTTTTGATATTTCCATTTCTTGATCCTGGTAAGGCCTCTGTTTTTTGTTTGTGTTTTGTTTTGTTTTGCTTTGGGTCTTGGTTTTAATGTGGGAAGTATGGGGTAGTTGCAAAGGACAGTGGAAGAGAAGAGTCTTTGATCAATGAGACAGTGAGGACAGAGGAGGGCTTGACTTCTAAACTCAGCACTTAGAAGAGTCTAGTTCAAATGGGATTTTTAAAACAAGCATAAATCCTAGCATTGAACTGAATATGGAGGCTGCAAGCAATGGAATTTGCTTCATGTACATTGATCTTTTTTTTTTTTCTGTCTCTGACTCTCTATGTGTGACCTTGGTCTAGCCACTTAACCTTAGGGGACATCAATCTTTTCATCATATGAGAGAAAAAACTACCTACCCTTTTCTATTCTGATTTTTAATAGAAAAAAGTTCTGCTGCTATGATTTTGGCAGCACATATCATGCTGACACCCTAATTTATTCCTCAAAATAATCTTTTCTTGTGAAAAATTTATAAAATTCAAACAAGAAATTTGGCTATAATACCACCACACATTACCCTTCCCAAAATATTACTTGCTACAACCAGCCATCTGAGAAATAAAACAGACAGCATTTGAGAATAGAGAATACTTGGTACTAAAGAAATGACAGTGAGTGGTGAAGCCAGTAAAATTGGGAGTTAACCTCTAGACTAGACTTCTTTTTAAAAAGGCAATATGCAAATATTATGGGTTGAACTGTGTCCACCCAAAAATAAACTGAAGTCCTAAATGCCAATACCTCAGAAGGTGACTTTATTTGGAATAATGGTCTTTAGAGAAGTAATCAAGTAGAAATGAGGTTATTAGTGTGGACTCTAATCTAATCTAACTGGTGTTGCTATAAGAAGGGAAGTTTGGACACAGAGACAGTCATGCACAGGTAAAGACAATGTGAAGACACACAGGGGGAAAACAGCTATGTGATTGGAGTGATGTATGTACAAGCCAAGGAATGCTGAGGATTGCTGGCAAACACCTGAAGCTAGAGAAGGCAAGGAAAGATTATCCCCTAGAGCAATCAGAGAGTTCATGGGTCTGCTGGCACCTAGATTTCAGACTTCTTAAAAGAACAGAGAGAGAATAAATTCCAGTTGTCTGAAGGCACCCATGTGTGGTACTTTGTTATGGTAGCCTGAGCAAATTAATACAGCCAGTATCTCCCAATATCACTAACTGCCTTCTACACTAACAACCCTCACTTGTCATAGTCAAGCATATGCATACACACACACACTTATTAAATACTAGCAAATTAAATAATGTTTAACAGAAAAAAAAAAAGGCCTCTTGCTTTATTCCACTCCATTATAAATGACCTGTGAGTTCTGCCCTCTTCTATGTGTTTGTTTCTTGCACAGAAACAGCAGCTATAAAGTCCACTATGGATTCCTATAAAACAGCTAATAAAAGCTTCAACTTAAATTCATTTAGAAAATTAAATGCACATAACACATATTACAACAATTGGAAGCCTCTTATTGCACATTTAAAGTTGTGTGGTTTGTGCAGGCTTTGATATAGAAATATGTTGAAAATTGAGCTGACGGTGATGATATGGCGGAAAGAGCATCATTATAAGGGGAGAGCTGGCTCCTGGGTCATTGATCACTTCTTTGATGATAGTCCCACCCCCTTGGCTGGAGCATTCTGCTTCTCTGGTTGACCAGCTCTCCCCTTTTCACTTCACAGAACATCTGAGCCTCCTTGTTGTTAAAACTGTTGCTTTGAAGAGGGACACTCTCTACTGAAGGTGGAATATTTTATATACCAGGCATCAATGGATATGTGGTACTAATGGAAGAAAGTGAAGGCAATGGTGCCCAAAACCCACTAATATAATCACCAATAAAATATCTGGATATTCTGGTGATTGACACCATGCAAAATGAAATAACAAAATCACCTATGAACACATACTTCTTGAATGATCCATAAACTGTCCCACTCTTTCCCCCAACTTCCCAGCTTCCCTCTTCTATTTGAATGATACCACTTGGGCGATTGCCTAATTCTGCATACTATATTGTTAAAAAATTTCTGATATTAAGCTGCATGAGCTGTTTTTATATTTTGGAGATTAATCCCTTGTCAGTAGCATCATTTGCAAATATTTTCTCCCATTCTGTGTGTTGTCTTTCTGTTTTGTTTATGGTTTTCTTTGCTACACAAAAGCTCTTAAGTTTAATTAGGTACCATTTGTATATTTGTTTTTATTTTCATTACTCTAGGAGGTTGATCCAAAAAGATATTGCTACGATTTATGTCAAAGTGTTCTGCCTGCTTTTCGCTAAGAGTTTTACAGTATCGGATCTTACGTTTAGGTCGTTAATCCATTTTGAGTTTATTTTTGTGTATGGTGTTATAGATCAATATCAAAAAAACAAACAACACAATCAAAAAATGGGCAGAAGACCTAAATAGACATTTCTCCAAAGAAGATGGCCAAAAAGCACATGAAAAGATGCTCAACATCACTAATTATTACAGAAATACAAATCAAAACTACAATGATGTATCACCTCACACTGGTCAAAATGGCCGTCATCAAGAAGTCTACAAACAATAAATGCTGGAGAGGGTGTGGAGAAAAGGGAACCTTCCTACACTGTTAGTGGGAATGTAAATTGTTACAGCCACTGTGGGGAACAGTATGGAGGTTCCTTAAAAAACTAAAAATACAGCTACCATATGACCCAGCAATCCCACTCCTGGGCATATATCCAGAGAAAACCATAATTCAAAAAGATACATGCACCCCCAATGTTCATTGCGGCACTATTTACATTAGCCGAGACCTGGAAGCAACCTAAATGTCCATCGACAGATGAATGGATAAAGAAGATATGGTACATATATACAATGGAATACCACTTGCCATAAAAGAGAATGAAATAATTCCATTTGCAGAAACATGGATGGACCTAGAGATTATTATATTAAGTGAAGTACGTCAGACAAAGGCAAATATCATATATCATTTATATGTTGACTCTAAAACAATGATACAAATGAACTGATTTACAAAACAGAAACAGACTCACAGACTTAGAAAACAAACTTATGGTTACCAAAGAGGACATGTTGGGGGGAGGGATAAATTAGGAGGTTGGGATTAACATATACACACTACTACATGTAAAATAGATAATCAACAAGGCCTACTGTATAACACAGAGAACTCTACTCAGTACTCTGTAATAAGCCATATGGGAAAAGAATCTGAAAAATAATAAATATAAGTATATCTATAACTAAATCACTTTGCTGAATGCATAAAACATTGTCAATCAACTATACTCCAATATAAAATAAAATTTTTTAAAAAAGAAAGAAAAGGGCTTCCCTGGTGGCACAGTGGTTGAGAGTCTGCCTGCCAATGCAGGGGACACGGGTTCGAGTCCTGGTCTGGGAGGATCCCACATGCCGCGGGGCAACTAGGCCCGTGAGCCACAACTACTGAGCCTGTGCGTCTGGAGCCTGTGCTCCTCAACAAGAGAGGCCGCGATAGTGAGAGGCCCGCGCACTGCGATGAAGAGTGGCCCCCGCTTGCCACAGCTGGAGAAAGCCCTCTCACAGAAACGAAGACCCAACACAGCCAAAAATAAATAAATAAATAAATAAAATTAAAAAAAAAAAAAAAAAGAAAACACAGGGATAAATTTAAAAAAAAAAAAAAGAAAGAAAGAAAAACACAAAGTGAAGAAAAAGAGAATACATATGAGCTTCATCTGTGTTCAGGAAAAAAAAATTTGTGAAATTCTCCCCAGCCGACCATTCAAATATTTTGCAGACCAATGTTTATTCCCCTCTATTAATTTATACACACTTTGAGGGCAAGAACCTCAGTTTGTACAATTCCATATTTATATAACTCCACTCAATCATCCCACAATATATCAGATTTTCTGTTTTATAGTGACTGTCTAGTAAGTATTTATTGATATAAAATGTCAGGAAAAAAATAGGACAAATTCAGTTAATCTTTCCTTTTTACGTTTGGTTGAAGGTGGATGAGGAACCCATGCTTTAACATAAAACCATTCAACACAGCTTCTCCATCAGGTTACTTCCAATACTTTTTTTTTCTATTGGAAAAATAGTAAGAACTTTGAGGGAATGAAACATTCTGATAACCACCTCAGTTCTAGACACGTAGACATCTTCATAAATGTTTGCTTATTGGATAATTGATCTTCATTATAAAAGAAGAGTCTGTATGGTTTTTCTCCATGTTTCAAGCAGAAAGCATCCCCCTTCTACCCCCACTGCTTATTAATGCCTTTTTTAAAAGATGGCCAACGTTCAAACATTATCTGCAGTATAGATGGCATGTTTCTTTTTCTTTCTTTTTCCTTTTAATGGCAAAAATTATTAGATATTTTAATCACTAGAGTTTAATTCTTTCACCATTTTTAAATTGGAGCACCCTAATTTTTTAAGGGCAATTTCCTCAAATCAGTTGGTTCTCAAATCCAAAATAAGGTTAAATATTCCAAAGCCGTAACAGTGTAGGGGTACAAAATTTTTCACCCCAAAATGTGCACTTTGGCATGAGAATTATATTAGGCTGATTATTTAAGAAACAGAAGACTCAGGAAGTTTTTCTTTCTACCTCCCCTTAACCACCTAAGAGAATTTAGATAGAGGCCCTACCTCCAGAGATAACTATAGAATATTAGCTAGGTATGGTAGACCGGGGGAAAATTAGCCAGGCCTGTTTACATTCCTCTTTGTGTCCATCTATCTCTGCATGGGGGCAACATTTGTTTACTAAACATTTGCTCTTCCAAACTCCATGTGAATTTTCTTCCTCCTCTTTGGAGTCTCAGATCCCTACCCTCTTTTTTTTATCTCAGAATGGCAACTGCCCAACTGCCTTTGGGCCTCATATTCTTATGGAGCCCCAATGAACACATAATTAAACTTTTTTTTCTTCTGTTACACGGTGATTTGATTATTAGACCAGTCAGAATAAACAGGAAGGTTAGGAGAAAATTTTTCCTCCCTAACAACAGAGAGCGGGACATTCGATAGATGGGAAGGTGGCAACTGCAACCCGAAAACCATCATTAATAAGGAGCATATGCAGGAAGGATTCTCTCACAGAAATGATAAATGCAGAGCATTACTTCAGGAAATAGCAGTGTAGGGCCATTTTTAAACGGAAACCAAGGATAGAATCAACCCTGCCACACCTCTAAAAAAGTAATGTTGAAAAAGAAGGTGAGAGGCTTTGGATATTCTCATTACCTGCTAACCAGGTCACCTGTCTGTAGTCTTACCTAAAGCCACTATCTGCCCAAACATAATGACCAGTGTGCAGATGTCAACACATTGTTAATCTTTCCAACCCAAAAAGGGTCAGCAGTTCAGGTAATAAGTCATACAGCAATAGAGTCACCCAGGCTCTATTGCCGAATCTAGTGCATGGGGGCAGAGGGGTGTAAACAGGTGTAAGGCAAAAGCATAGCTAACCGAATGGCTCCGTTGGAGGGAAGAAGCAAGTTTATTACATACGCGGTTGGCTACCCTGCTCTTCAACTAAAAGCATTAAAGAAGGAATCCCTGCTTCAGATTTCTCAGTCTTCCTCTTTTAACCTAAAATATTTCAAACTGACTACCTAGTTATACAAATATAACTTAATACTCTTTCTTAATAATCATATATTTTGATTAATTTTTTCAGTAGTTATATTTTCTTTTACTTTTCCTATGAAAAATCCAAGATGACTAATGTATTTGAGAAACCTAGAATTGGTAGAACTTTAAGTTATTGTTAGAGTGTGTTGCATTGCTTACATGGGCATATAAATATCCAATACAGTGGCTGGTTCTGAAACCAAGAAGAGCCCTGCTCCCACCTCAGTACAAAGGTTCCTCCAGGTCCATTCTTACTTGTAGAAAAGCTGAAGTTTCCCAAGCCTCCCTGAGTCATCAAGCAGTTAATGATTAAGACAAGAGAGTCACAGAATCTTTCGTTGTCTGATGCACCTTCCTGAGCTGTTTTACAGATACTTTAACTGCCACCAGAGGGAAAAAGCTAACTGCGTGATGACCAGACTGTAGCCATGACATAAGTTGCTTCAACTTGAGCAGTACTGAATCTATGGCTAGCAGAGTTCCAAGAACTGGCCTCAAGAGAATGGGATTAACGTTATTGCTCATAACAATCTACATCTTTGTGGGCCTCAAAATAATTGTAGATAACTTGATAGGGTCAAGAGGGAAAATAAGAGAAGATGTGTATAAAAGGGCTGAGACTGGCCAATTTTAAGGCAAGGCAGAATTTATGGCATAGTAGCTTTGGATTAATGGGAGCATTGGCCTTCTTCCCCTTTGAAGTCCCAAACCACTACCCCCAACATCCTCTTTTGTCTTTCGCTGAAGATTTTATTTAAGGTGAGGTTTTCAGATATTTTGGCAAGTTACTGCATTCTCCTAGGTCTCTCCCATGTATACACATTATTAAATCTTTGTTTTATTTTCTCCTATTAATTTGTCTTACGTCAATTTAATTCTTAGGCCAACCAGAAGAACCTAGGAAGGTAGAGGAAAATTTCTTCCTCTCTGACATCTTATTTTCTGGTTTGGTAATAAACAAGTCTAAAAACTTGATTCAGTCTCATGATCTGGTCTGGATCAATGAATTAGTTGTCTTCCTCTTAAACTCATTGATATAGTATACAGTATTCTTGAATGCAATTGCCAGAGACCCATCAAATTTTCACTGAAGGCTACAACATAGGAAAAAGTGACTTGAGAAATTGCCCAAACCTAGCCCTAAAGTTTAGAAATATCTGTAAACATTCAACACAGACACACACACACACACACACTTAGTACAATTTTTCTTCTGTCTTAAATTACACCACTCCAGGATCTGTTTATCTATCCCTGCAATGGTGTGAAAAAGACTAAATGCCTCACATCATTATACATGGGAAGGTGGAGTAGAGGATGAAAGTGTTAGAATTAATCCTGAGGCCCTTTGGGCAGTCGCTGATGAGGGAGAAAAGGAAGATACTTTGTGTTTTTTGCTACTTCTGGGGAAAGAAGGAGTTGCTAAGGCTCATCCAGTTGCATATCCATCTGTCCCAAGTGGCATTAATGACAGTGAATTTAGATTGCCCCTCTCCTTCCACATACACCATCAGGAGTCATATCTGGTTTTGCTACCATCCCCAGCCCCTAAAAGTGATGTTTATTTGAATCAAATCTCAAATCCCACCTAAAATAAAAATAATCCCAGGGTTGGGGAGAGGATGATCAAGGCTGTAATTTGGCCAAATGTCTTCCAGTAGCTGTGTTCTGGGGTTCTGTCCTCCCCTAGGGACATCCCAGGTAATAGTCTTACACTTGTGACAAATCTAGCACCAGAGAAGCAATCAGCTTATCTTCTACCTCTGGCAACATTTATTCCAGTTTTAAAAATCTGGATAAGCTTGGCTTTGGCTCATTTTTAATAGTCTTGGTTTGTATTTTGATTAATGTTTAAGCTCCTTCAAATCCATTTGGAAAGAGCTGAGAGCTGAAGCTTAAATAAACAATGGGATATTCTCAAACTTCAAAGAAGTATTACCTTAAGGGGACTAGTCAGGCTGTGGAATGCTGGGCTTCTTTCTGTCTGGTCCTAATTAGCTTTGGATCTGGCAAATCTGTGCAATCCAAATGCACTCTGCAGAGGCCTCTGGCATGCTTTCTCAGCTACCCTCGTGTCTGGGCTCACCACATCCTCCGATCGTCATCTGAAGAAAACATTTCCTTCTGTTCTTGTCAGGTTCTGTCTGGGGAATATCAGTCCTTCTCCCCCTCCTCCCTATCTTTCCTTTGAGTTGTGACAAAAATCAGTTAGGCAACCAAGCCTTTTTTGTCCCAAGAGTCCTGCCTTGAGGTTAAGGATTTTGACCTTTAAGAGAAATAAAAGAGAAACAACACCTTTGAAACACTGGGGAATATGAGCTCTGGCTTCAGTTCTCTCCATTGGGAGTTCCTCTACAGATCCTGACTAGGGAAAACACTTCCCAATTCAAGTGACAAGCCATGTAAAAAACTCTCCAATGCCCTCCCCTGGGCAGCACAAGACGTGCAGCGCTGAAGCTGAACTCCGCACAGTTGGAAGAAAGCAACTAGGCTGAGGAGAAAAAAGGAAGAGCTAGAGAAGCCTGCTCACTCTTCATCTTCCTCAACAGGCCTTCAGTTCTGCTCTCCCCAGGATGTCAGTCATTCCAAGATTTTGCTGTGTATCACTGAGGCTGTGGGGCGTGTATCAATAGATCAGAGGTTAGCAAACTATAGCCCACAGGCCAAATCCAACTCACTACCTGTTTTTGTAAATAAAGTTTTATTGGAACACAGCCACACCCATTTGTTTATGAACTATCTACGTCTGCTTTCAAACAGCAGTGGCAGAGTTGAGTAGTTGAAACTGGGACTGTGCGGTCTGCAAAGCTAAAAATATCTACTAACTGGATCTTTACAGGAAATTTGCTAATAGAGGAAAGACAAAGGGAAGCCAAAGATAAAGCTGGTTTCAAAATGCAATATAATTTCAGCTCCCATTCATCTGGCCAGAATCCTTTTTTTCCCATATTTTCAGACATGGAGCAAAATACTCTCAAGAATTATACTCAGAAATCAATGAGGATCCAATTGATAATAGATATTCCCAACAAAACATGCCTTTTCTAAGAAAAGTTTGCCATGGAAACTATTTCACAACATGTATAAGGAGGGCCAAGATACGGTATAATTTCCATCATGGTTAAACCCATATTCTTTTGTTCTTCCATGCAGCTTCCCAAACCAAAACTAAGTCTCCAGCTATTTACTGCAAAGGACTTCCGAAAGCATCCTTTTTGGGATTGCACACAGTGGTAGAGGGGTTCTTCTAAACCCTTGCAGAGAACATGCAACTACAAAGAGGCCTTGGCAACTAGATAAGAATAAAATCAATACAGAGACCTGTATAAGCTGTGTGTTCGTCAGAGAGAATTAAAAACCTGTTGGGTTGCTTGTCCTTACTGCCTGCTGGTAAAGCATATTCAATTATTCATTTTATTCACCTGACTGACCACTTAAAAACTACGTAGTCAGTGCTTCAGCAATAATTTCATTTCTAAGTGTTCCGCCTGGTTATTTTTCTGTGTGTGCACACTATTCATTAATGACTATGGCAAAGTCCATAAATTTAAGCATTCAGTAGCAGTGCTACTTGAATCTATTACCCATGAAAACCAGAGTCTACAGTCACTGATTAGGCACAAAAGAGATAAGTATTGATTTTACTTGGGGGGTTTAATTTCTTCTCATTGAATCTGAATGAGTGGATTGCATTTGAACACCCCTCACAGAGCAGCAAAGTACAACGAGATCCACACAGCCGTTTCTCCATGCGTTGGGCTCAGCCTACCAGCTCACGTTTTGGAGGCATTATGTGTGTCATTGATGGAGGATCAACGATAAACCATTTGAGGCCCTAAAAAACGCAGCCAAATCCTCTCTGAGGATTAGTGTCTTATTAAATTAGGACAAGAGTATTAAGGACCCCCTGTGCTCAAAACCTAAGACCTCAGTAAAACCCCTGATATGGTTGCATTTGGTTGTTTCAGCCTCCCAGAGTATCATGAAGCTGGCATTAATAAGACAGCTGAAAGGCTCCAACTGGTGGGTGGGGACTTCCAGGTGCTAGTGTAGCCCTAGGCTTGACTGATGCAACCAGCAACTCGATCAGATGAGGTGGATATTTGATGGACCTCTATGCTCCATCTCTTTAACAGAGATGAGAAAACCCAGATCTTGGTCTGAACCAAGATCCAAGTAGATAAACAGTAGGAAAATTCCTACTTCTTTTGAGAAAAACTAAAGCCTGTAGCTACTGTACTTTTGTGGTGTCAGACACAGAGAAATTTTTTAAAAAAGTGGAATGGATTGAAAAAAACTATTGCATTCTGACAGTTGAGGCTTAAAAAGTCTAGAATTATTCCATTTAATAAATATTCTCGTAGTACTTACTATATGCTGATTAGTGTTGTAAGTACTTTATAAGAAGAACATGCTTAACCCTCCTAACAATAATCAGATGTGGGTATTATTATTACCAGCCCTGTATTACAGATGAGGAAACTGAGGCTTGAAGTGTTTAAGCACACAGCTAAATTCACACAGCTAGTACATGGGCCCTAGCCCTGCATCCAGGCCCCTGAGCCTAAATCTGAGCTGTCTCTCGCCCTTCAGGCTGCCTTTCATGGAACAGGGTCCAGCACACCTTTTCACACTGCAAGACTCGGAAGTAAGGGCACAGTGAGAAAATGCTGGTTCTAGTTGTGATTTTTAAACTAGTTACTATGTTGCCTCAGGAAAGTGGTTCACCACCTGGGGACAATCAGAATCATTTGGAGAGTTGCTTTGGTTTGATTTATTTTCAAAACAGATTCCAAGACACCACCCCAGAACCAAAGTCTCTGGTAGTTGATTCCAGAAAATCTGCATTTTTCAAAGCTCCCCAGGGGAATTTGAGGCAGCCAGAGGAATGTTTAGCAATCACTGAAGTTGGGCCACCCCAGAGAGTGGGTGCATAACTTGTTCTTACCTTCAAATGAGTCTAGAATCTAGTTTTACTGTTCTCTCCCAATCACAGACTCAGTTCCTCAGCTGTAAAAAAGAGGGTCTCCTAGCTATATAGAACCTCAGGTTTCCCATCTCTAAGGTGAAGAGCTTTTGTAACCTTGTTAACACATTTCCTAGAAGGAGCATAAAGACTGAGTTTAGCCCTGGTTGAGGATTTTGAGGAATGGGTTGATAGTGAGGGACAAGACATTCATGGGAGGTAGTTTTAGTGACTCATCCTACCGCCCCCAAATTAGAACTTTTAAAATAAGTTAATATATGCACCTGTGCCACTCACACTCACAGACAGGAATAAGCCCTGTCGGGGCTCCGTTTTGTCAGCCAGCTCCTTTCACTGGTTTGCTCACCAAGGGAACAAACGTTGACAGAAAATATCAAGGGGTCTATTCTGTCCGTACTTCTATCTACAAAATAACTCAAAGAGTTCTTTGAGACAAAACTTTCTAAAAGCAATAAAATGTATGCTTGAGCAGGGTTAAATTTATTAGAAATAAAATTGCCACTGGTACAATTGTGGCAGTGATGGATGCAAAGGCAGGATTATGTAGTAGAAAGAATGAAGTTTGCTAGTCAGAAAAAACTGGAAAAACTGGCATCTGTTTCGGGACAAGAAAAACTGGAAAAACTGGCATCTGTCAGGAAAAACTGGCATCTGTAAGCCTTAGTTTTCATCATCTGCAAAATGAAAATAATACCTACAGATTGCAAACTGCCTTAAAAATAGAAAGGAGTTAACATGTATCATTCCTTATTTTACTTCAGAAACAAAATCCACTCCTTTCTTACTATGGTGATCACAGTCTTTCATTCTTCATTCTTTGGTGGTCACCTTCTCTGTGTCCTATTCCTGCCTGTACTGGAATGGCCCTCCTTCATTTGTTCATTTAAGAAACATCTTTTAGCCCAAGTAATTGTCCAAGTTTGCCAATTAACATTTGTTTGTAATATATTTTATGTGCTGAAAAAAATTATATCAACAAATAAATCATGTGTGATTTTATCTATTGCTTCTTGGAATTCTTCTGATCCCCAATCAAATAAATTGTTTACCTATGTGTTTTTCAAGTTGTTGTTTGGTGCCTTTGTTTTTGTTTTTTTGTTTGTTTATTAACACACTGATTCATCTAATACCAATTTTGTTACATCATGGAATGTCAGGATATAACTTTGTTTTTTTTTTGATATTTGATCCTGCAAATTTACTTAGACATAATTAATTACACACTTACATACACATATATCTCAGTCTACTTTAACTTGGAGAGTCTTAATATTGCTCAGCAGCCCAGAGTTGGATATGAGAGTATCTCAAGAAGATAATCTTCTAATTTATTCTTTGAATTTGCATAGCTCATAAAGGTGTATAAATAATTTGCCTCTCTCTGTGACAATGAAATAGCTGTGGAGTGGGGAGGATCTTAAAGAATAGTGTCTGGTTGTTATTGGCAGAGGCATGAATGGAGGTAATGTTTCCAAAGGAAGAGACAACATGGAAGACGAAGTGAGAAATGATGGGGTATTGCCCTCCAAGACCTTACCCTTAATGTGATGGAGAAAGCACAGAAGGGAAGCCTTCAGGAAGGGGTACAACGAACAGGTCTGTCTGATAAGTAGGGTCTGCATTAAATGTCAGCAGTGATCAGTACTCTGGAATTTGTACAGAGTAGATTAAAGAAATCCATACAAGATGCTATATTAAAATGTAGGTAAATGTGTGCTTTAACTAGAGGTTGAGCTGTGTCATTCAGAGAGACAATAAAATCTTTTTTTTACTGAAAACACTAATATAAGTTTGACTCTTCTGATTAAATTGTGCTTGAAATACATGGTTTGCATTTTAGAGCAATCTTTATTTCTGTTAGATGCTTATGTTGCATTTTTATTAACCTGCACTATCTTTTAGTAGGAATTTTCAGTTGTTTCATTTAAAATAATTAGGACTTTGTGCTATGAACACTGATAGTACATTTGAAATAATAGTGGATACATTTTTTACTTTCTCTTTCTTTGCAAATAGGTAAAAAATTATGTTCTGGGATTCTAGTTGGTTTGATTTCAGTAAAATAAAATGTATTGTTGCAGTATGGACTAAAGTACACATATTTTTGTACCTGTTGTTAACTTTTTCTTCAGCACTGTGGGAGAATGCAGAAGTAGTAAGATAAACTTAAAAAGATCAACAAGCATACAGTTTAACAGAAGGGACGTGACGAAGCCAAAGCAACTAAACTGGTCAAGGATGAATTTGAATACGTATCTAGGATTATCCTATATAAACTGTGTGGTATAGAATGAAAGGTCCATGGATATTTAGAATTGAGGTCTACAGTCCAACATTTCCAGAACACTGTACTATATGAAACTCACCCAGCTGGTGCTAGGCTCAAATATGACAACACCCACTGAGCACTTTATACACTGTGAGGCATAATTCACCTGTAACATAGAAAACAGCTTCTCATCTGCTAGGACACAAGGAATTAGAAGACTTTCATTTGAGACCTATCTCTGCCTCTTCTCCACTGCATGTCCTTATATAACTGATATTTTTCTGAAAATCTGTTTCCTTTCTGAAAAATTGGCATGTTACTACTCCTAATTAAAACTCATTGAAAAATCAATGTAGTTCACATTCTTTTTTCAGTTGGAAAAAAAAAAACCTCTCTACAGATATTAATGTAATCATCAACCTCATGAGGATATTGGAAGGATTCATGTGAGAACTGGGATAAAATACACAAAAGTACTTCATAAATTGGAAAGTACTCTTTCTTTTTTTGTTAACTGGAAATTGATCTCCTTTTTTTTCCTTTTTGCCAAAATGCTATTTAGGAAAACTTCCTTTTTGAGTTTTTTTAACTGGCCTTTATTAATTGAGTAAGCAGTTGCTTAAAGTCTAGGAAATTAGAAGATGCAATAATTGAACAATCACGAGCTTTATAGTAATGGTTGTTTTAGGAAGTAACAAAACTCACTCCGGTATCCCCTTATTAAGAATATATCTCAAATCAGATCTGAAACACCAAGGAGAATTAGAAGACGAAAATAATATAGGCTCAGAATGGGCACCTTTGTATTCACTCATCTCTCCCAGAACCAAGCAGTATGAGTGCAAATCCATTCAAGACCCAGAGGATGCGTTTGATTTCAATCTTCTCTCCCCTGACACTCTAAATGAGAAATCGAAATAGACGCCGATGCAATTTTTAAAATTCTGGAAATAGTAGCATTTGAGCAGCAAGTTTCTTGTCATTTTCCTATTAATGCCAATTTCTGAAGTAAACCAACCTATAATATATTTGACAGGTCAATGGCTAGAGTAATAGAGAAATTTCAATATATCAGTTTTCATTTCATATTTACAGGGAAAAAAAGCTGAATGTCATTCCAGCAATTCAAATTTTCCAACAAAACCCAGTGACACATAAAACTCTCATTTAACAGGTCTCCTTTCTCAGGGGGAAAATACATTTTAATGTTTTAATTCTATTTATTTATAATTATAATTTCATGTCCTAAGGAATTATGTTCAATGAACTTTTAGAATATTTTCTCCATAATCTATATAACTAGTTTTCAGTTGCAGACTATGCGATATTATTCAGGTGTTAAGACAACCACTTAATTGTAGAAACTTATGGAATTGAGGGAGAGGTGGCATGTGTAGTTTTCAATTTTATATATATTCTTCTCAGCTAAGTGAGAAAAACCTTGGTAGAGGAAATTAACCAACAGTCCGAGACAAACTCTTTTTCAGGTCCTCAGATTAATACAAACTAGTGTTTGCAAACTTGGCTGCCCTTTCCTGAAAGTAAAATAAAAGTTATCACAAGACCCAGAAGTCAAACTAAGTAAATGGAAAAGAGTTTTCATAGTAATTAAATGTAAATTATACTTTTGGTCTCTAGATATCTTTGAAAAATATTTTTGGAAAGGTATAGAGGAACAAATAGCAGGAAAAAGATGAATGGTCTTTGGAAGAACTCATGATACAGAAGAAAATGAAATTAAAAAATTCCACATATACTTTTGAACCTAAAAGATCAAGTGATTTTTATAGAATAATATTTCAACTGGGCTCAGGAACAAAAGAGACATGAAGTCAATTTCCAATTCTTCTACTTAGTAACTTGGTCAGCTTTCTTAACCCCACTTAGCTTCAGGTACCTTAATTGTAAAATGAGGTTAATAGTAGCAATAATAATAACATCAATCATGTTTGTAATGTTGGGGACCTTGTGAAATAATACATATGAAGTGTATATTACAGCATTTATTCTGTGTCTATCCTGAATCCAGTAAGAGCTTAGGAATAATTTATTGGCTGCATTGTTACTATTCTCCTTTCTGGTAACACAACCTCTCTTCATCTGGGGGCACCTTTCCCCATTAGTAACCCTGAGAATCAGCAAGGGATGATATCACCTCCTGGTTCATCATCCCCACTGAGATCTGGGGGCCCATGGGTGGATGTTTGAACCAAGTCTCGCCAATCAGCCAATTCCTAATCTAGTGTTTGAACAATCAGTAAAGAGCCTCTTTCTCCTTCTAGGTTCTGGGTGCCAAAAGCCATTAAGCCTGAGTTTCCAGAGGTTACTTTGCTACATCTTGGAGAAAGCCTTCCAACCCAACCCACCTAGAGCAAAGAAGAGCAAAAAGACTGTTCTAAGGAAACAGTAAGCCCAGAGCTCCAGTTTTATTGGAAGCCAATTCTGCTCCTTGAACTTCTGGGATACTTGGAACCATCAATTCCTTGTTTGGTTTAAGCTAGCCTGCACTAGGTCTTTGTCACAAGCAGTCTCTGCTCAGTCCTTATCAGTTTTCACTATTAGCCTAACGACAAGAAATCCATGTCAGTAGGGATTTCAGAATGGAAGTAATAAGTCAAATCTCTAAACTACTATTAATATGTGATAGCAGCTTGGCAGAGCCAGCTTGGAAGGATGCTTGGATCTGTGATATACTGAAAATCCTACTCTGGAAATGGATTTCTTCATGTGCTGCAATCCAGGAAGGAAATGTAGCTTAAGAAGGCAACTGTATATGTAGAAAGATGTCATCTTTAGAATAACTCTAAACTGCGTCCTTAATATCCCAGACTTGGGCACTCCAGAAGTGAGACCTGCCAGGTTACCCCTCATGTTAATTTTTCACTTGCCCCCTTTTTTTTTTTTTTTAACTTTTGGGTTTATTTATTTATTTTATTTACGGCTGTGTTGGGTCTTCGTTTCTGTGTGAGGGCTTTCTCTAGTTGCGGCAAGTGGGGGCCACTCTTCATCGCGGTTCACGGGGCTCTCATTATCGCGGCCTCTCTTGTTGCGGAGCACAGGCTCCAGACGCGCAGGCTCAGTAATTGTGGCTCACGGGCTTAGTTGCTCCGCGGCATGTGGGATCTTCCCAGACCAGGGCTCGAACCTGTGTCCCCTGCATTGGCAGGCAGATTCTCAACCACTGCGCCACCAGGGAAGCCCCTCACTTGCCCCTTTAAGGACAATAACACATGCACTTTGTCTAGTGTACTTGTTGTGTTTTCTTAATTTTTTTAACTTTATTTTTCAAGAATTATCAATCTTCTCTAAAGGCTCTAAAGTCAGGAGAGTCTCCATATATCTGATAAAATTAAGGAACCAATTAAAATTGTATAGAATAAAAAATTGATACTATCCAGTCCCATTTATTACCCTGAAAAATTTCATATGTTGCTGGTTTAAATTATATCACAAGTTTGGGAAATAGCCAAGATAGTGGAGCAGGAAGACTCTGAGCTCATTGCCTGCCACAGGTACACCAAAATTACACCTATGTGCAGAGCAACTATCGGTAAGAATGACCTGAAGACTAGCCAAAAGATTTCCCACAAATAAAAATATAAAGCGGGAACCACAATGAGATGGGTAAAAAGGGTGGAGACACTTATAGTCAAGATCCATACCCCTGAGTAGGTGACCCACAAACAGGAGGATAATCGCAATTGCAGGGGTCCTGCACCCCGAAGATGAGCCTCCAGAATATCTGGCTTTGAAGGCCAGTGGGGCTTGTGTGTGGGAGAACTGAATGGCTGTAGGAAACAGAGAATCTGCACTTAAAGGGCACACACAAAATCTCAAGACCCATCAGAGAGGCAATAATTTGAAAGAAGCCTGAGTCAGACCCACTTGCCAAACTTGGAGAGCTTCCCAGAGAGTCAGGAGGCAACTGAGACTCCCTGCTGGGGACATAGATGTTGGTGGGAACAACTGGGAGCTTATTGGACAATTAGGACACTGGTGCTGACAAGAATTTGTCATTTTGGAATCCCCCATTTAGCCTATTAGTGCTGTGGGCTAACCCACACAGCAGCTCAGTGGCATCAGTCCCAAGACGCCTCACACCAAGCATCCAGTCACACAGGGACACATCCACACCCACCAATGGGCCAAAACCAGCCCCAGGACTCCAGCACCCATAGGCAACCACCCCAGGACCTGGTTTTGCATACCAACAGGCTGGCACCAGCCCCAGAACCCCCAGGACTCACTTCCAGCTGTGCTATGACCTAGCCCCATGCATCAGCAGAACAGGGCCAGCCCCAGGAAACCCTGGGCTGTGCAGCCAATCACTTCAGGACCTGGCCCCACCCACCCATGGCTAGCAGCATCTTCACAAGGCAGAGCCTGGCAGATAACAAGGCCTGGAGGCGGGGTGGGGGGGGCACAGATCTGTCTACCAGTACACCCACAGTAGTCAGCCCTGACACAACAGAAGGGCCCATGTAGCCCACATAGGGGGCACCCCTAGAGCACATAGCTCTGGTGACCAGAATGCAGTGTGCTGCTGGGCCCCATAGGACATCTCTTACATAGGCCACTTCTCTAAAATTAGGGAACATAACTGACCTAACTAATATATAGAAATAAACACAGAAAATTAGATAAAATGAGGAGACAGAGAAATGTACTTCAAACAAAGGAACAAGATAAACCCCAGAAGAAGGACTGAGAGAAGTAGAGATAAGCAATCTACCTAATAAAGAGTTCAAGGTAATGATCACAATGATGCTCAATGAATTTGGGAGAAAAACGATGATCATGTGAGAAGTTTAACAAAGAGTTAGAAAATATAAAGAAGAAACAAACAGAGCTGAAGAATACAGTAACTGAAATTTGAAAAAAACCTAGAAGGAATCTATAGTACATTCGATGATCAGCGAACTGGAAGACAGAGTAGCAAAATTCACACAAGTGGAACAGACAAAAGAAAAAAAAAATTAAAGAAGGACATTTTAAGAGACCTCTGGGATAACAGCAAGCATACCAACATTCTTATTAAAAGGGCCCAAGAAGGAGAAGAGAAAGAAAAAGGAATAGAGATATAATAGCTGAAAATGCCCCTAACCTAGGAAAGAAAACAGACATCCAGGTCCAAAAAGCACAGAGTCCCAAAAAGAATCAACCCAAAGAGGTTCACACCAAGACAAATTGTAATTAAAATGGCAAAAATGAAAGAGAGAATCTTAAAAGCAGCAAGGGAAAAGCAACTAGTTTGGTACAAGGAAACTTCCACAAAACTATGAGCTGCTTATTCAGAAAAAACGTTGCAGGTCAGAAGGGAATGGCACAATACATTTAAAGTGATGAAAGGAAAAAAACCTACACAAGTATACTCTGCTCAGCAAGGCTATCATTCAGATTTGATAGAGAAATAAAGAGTTTTACAGGCAAGAAAAAACAAAAGCTAAAAGAGCTCAGCACCAGTAAATGGGCTTTACAAGAAGTGTTAAAGGAACTTCTCTAAGTGGAACAGAAAATAACATCACTAGAAACATGAAAATTATAAAATAAAAAATCTCATTGGTAAAGGCAAGTATACAGTAAAGGTAGTAGGTCGACCACTTATAAAACTAGTAGGAAGGTTAAAAAACAAAAGTAGTAGAATCATCTATATCCACAATAAGTAGTAAAGGCTTACACAAATCAAAAAGATGTAAAATAGGATGTCAAAAACCTTAAACGTCACAGGGGAGAGTAAAAATGCAGAGTTGTCAGAGTGTGTTTGAATTTAAGAGATCATCAACTTAAAACAATCATGTATATACAGGTTGATATATATATATAAAACTCATGGTAAAAACAAGCCAAACACTTATAGTAGTTACACACAAAAAAGAGAAAGAAATACAAACATAACATTAAAATAATCATCAAATCACAAGGGTAGGGAGACCTTCAAAATGGCGGAGGAGTAAGACGTGGAGATCACCTTTCTTCCCCACAAATACATCAAAAATACATCTCATGTGGAACAATTCCTACAGAACACTTACTGAACACTAGAAGAAGATCTCAGAACTCCCAAAAGGCAAGAAACTCCCCACGTACCTGGGTAGGGCAAAAAGAAAAAGAAAAAACAGAGACAAAAGAATAGGCACGGGACCCACACCAGTGGGAGGGAGCTGTGAAGGAGGAAAGGTTTCCACGCACTAGGAAGTCCCTTCACGGGCGGAGACTGCGGGTGGCGGAGGGGAGACGCTTCGGAGCCACGGAGGAGAGCGCAGCCACAGGGGTGTGGAGGGCAAAGCGGAGAGATTCCCGCACAGAGGCTCGGCGCCGAGCAGCACTCACCAGCCCGAGAGGCTTGTCTGCTCCCCCGCCGGGGCGGGCGGGGCTGGGAGCTGAGACTTGGGCTTCTGTCGGGTCCCAGGGAGAGGACTGGGGTTGGTGCGTGAACACAGCCTGAAGGGGCTAGTGTGCCACAACTAGCCAGGAGGGAGTCCGGGGAAAAGTCTGCAGCTGCCGAAGAGGCAAGAGACCATTGTTACAGGGTGTGCGAGGACAGGGGATTCAGAGCATCACCTAAACGAGCTCCAGAGACGGGCGTGAGCCACGGCTATCAGCGTGGACACCAGAGACAGGCATGAGACTCTAAGGCTGCTGCTGCCGCCACCAAAAAGCCTGTGTGCGAGCACAGGTCACTCTCCACACCGCCCCTCCTGGGATCCTGTGCAGCCCGCCGCTGCCAGGGTCCCGTGATCCAGGAACAACTTCCCCGGGGGAACACATGGCGCCCCTCAGGCTGTTGCAACCTCACACTGGCCTCTGCCATCACAGGCTCACCCTGCATTCCAATTATAACAACCAACCGTATCCCTCCCTCCAGCCCTGCCCCCAGGCATGAATGAGCCAGAGCCCCCTAATTAGCCGCTGCTTTAACCCCGTCCTGTCTGGGCAGGAACAGAAGCCTGAGGGCAACCTACACAAAGAGGTGGGGCCAAATCCAAAGCTGAACCCCAAGAGCTGTGAGAACAAAGAAGAGAAAGGGAAATTTCTCCCAGCAGCCTCAGGAGCAGTGGATGAAATCCCCACAATCAACTTGATGTACCCTGCATCTGTGGAATACCTGCATAGAAAATGAATCAACCCAAAAATTGAGGTGGTGGACCTTGGGAGGAACTGTAGACATGGGGTTTGCAGTCCGCGACTGACTTGTTTCTGATTTTTATGTTTATCTTAGTATAATGTTTAGTGCTTGTTATCATTGGTGGATTTGTTTATTGGTTTGGTTGCTCTCTTCTTTTTTTTTTAAATTACTTTTTAATTTCTTTTTTATTTTAATGATTTTTTAATTTTAATTATATTATTTTATTTTATTTTATTTCTTTTTTTCTCCCTTTCCTTCTGAGCCTTGTGGCTGACAGGGTCTTGGTTCTCCGCCAGGTGTCAAGCCTGAGCCTCTGAGGTGGGAGAGCCAAGTTCAGGACACTGAACCACCAGAGACCTCCCAGTCCCACAAAATATCAATTGGCAACGGCTCTCCCAGAGATCTCGGTCTCAACGCTGAAACCCAACTCCACCCAGCAGTCAGCAAGCTCCAGTGCTGGACACCACATGGCAAACAATTAGCAAGACAGGAACACAACCCCACCCATTAGCAGAGAGGCTGCCTAAAATCATACTAAGTTCACAGACACCCCAAAACACACCACAGGATGCAGCCCTGCCCACCAGAAAAATAAGGTCCAGCCCCACCCACCAGAACACAGGCACCAGTCCCCTCCAACAGGAAGCCTAAACAAGCCACTGAACCAACCTTACCCACTGGGGGCAGACACCAAAAACAACGGGAGGAACGAACCTGCAGCCTGTGAAAATGAGACCCCAAACACAGTAAATTAAGCAAAATGGGAAGACAGAGAAATATTCAGCAGATGAAGGAGCAAGGTAAAACCCCACCAGAACAAACAAATGAAGAGGAAATAGACAGTCTACCTGAAAAAGAACTCAGAGTAATGATAGTAAAGATGATCCAAAATCTTGGAAATAGAATTGAGCAAAAAAAAGAAACGTTTAACAAGGACTTAGAAGAACTAAACAGCAAAAAAACAATGATGAACAACACAATAAATGAAATTAAAAATTCTCTAGAAGGAATCAATAGCAGAATAACTGATGCAGAAGAATGGATAAATGAGCTGGAAGATAAAATAGTGGAAATAACTACCGCAGAGCAGAATAAAGAAAGAAGAATGAAAAGAATTGAGGACAGTCTCAGAGACATCTGGGACAACATTAAACACACCAACATTCAATTTATAAGGGTCCCAGAAGAAGAAGAGAAAAAGGGACTGAGAAAATATTTGAAGAGATTATAATTGAAAACTTCCCTAATATGGGAAAGGAAATAGTCAATCAAATCCAAGAGGTGCAGTGAGTCCCATACAGGATAAATCCAAGGAGAAACATGCCAAGAAACAAATTAATCAAATTATCAAAAATTAAATACAAAGAAAAAATATTAAAAGAGGCAAGGGAAAAGCAACAAATAGCATACAAGGGAATCCCCATAAGGTTAACAGCTGATCTTTCAGCAGAAACTCTGCAAGCCAGAAGGGAGTGGCAGGACATATTTAAAGTGATGAAAGGGAAAAACCTACAACCAAGATTACTCTACCCAGCAAAGATCTCATTCAGATTCAACAGAGAAATTAAAACCTTTACAGACATGGAAAAGCTAAGAGAATTCAGCACCACCAACCAGCTTTACAACAAATGCTAAAGGAACTTCTCTAGGCAGGAAACACAAGAGAAGGAAAAGACGTACAAACACAAACCCAAAGCAATTAAGAGAATGGTAATAGGAACATACATATCAATAGTTACCTTAAATGTAAATGGATTAAATGCTCCAAGCAAAAGACATAGACTGGCTGAATGGATACAAAAACAGACCCGTATATATGCTGCCTACAAGGGACCCACTTCAGACCTAGGGACACATACAGACTGAAAGTGAAGGGATGGAAAAAGATATTCCATGAAAATGGAAATCAAAAGAAAGCTGGAGTAGTAATTCTCTTACCAGACAAAATAGACTTTAAAATAAAGACTATTACAAGAGACAAAGAAGGATACTACATAGTGATCAAGGGATCAATCCAAGAAGAAGATATAACAATTGTAAATATTTTTGCACCCAACATAGGAGCACTTCAATACATAAGGCAAATGTTAACAGCCATAAAAGGGGAAAGCGACAGTAACACAGTAATAGTAGGGGACTTTAACACCCCACTTTCACCAATGGGCAGATCATCCAAAATGAAAATAAGTAAGGAAACACAAGCTTTAAATGACACATTAAACAAGATAGACTTAATTGATATTTATAGGACATTCCATCCAAAAACAACAGAATACACTTTCTTCTCAAGTGCTCATGGAACATTCTCCAAGATAGATTATATCTTGGGTCACAAATCAAGCCTTGGTAAATTTAAGAAAATTGAAATCTTATCAAATATCTTTTCCAGCCACAAGGTTATGAAACTACATATCAATTACAGGAAAAAAAAAACTGTAAAACAATACAAGCACCTGGAGGCTAAACAATATGCTACTATATAACCAAGAGATCACTGAAGAAATTAAAGAGGAGATCAAAAAATACCTAGAAACAAATCACAATGAAAACACGATGACCCAAAACCTATGGGATGCAGCAAAAGCAGTTCTAAAAGAGAAGTTTATAACGGTACAATCCTACCTCAAGAAACAAAAAAATCTCAAATAAACAACCTAACCTTACACCTAAAGCAATTAGAGAAAGAAGAACGAAAAAAGCCCAAAGTTAGCAGAAGGGAAGAAATCATAAAGATCAGATCAGAAATAAATGAAAAAGAAGTGAATGAAACAATATCAGAGATCAATAAGCTAAAAGCTGGTTCTTTGAGAAGATAAACAAAATTGATAAACCACTAGCCAGACTCATCAAGAAAAAAAGGGAGAAGACTCAAATCAACAGAATTAGAAATGAAAAAGGAGAAGTAAAACTAACACTGCATAAATACAAAGAATCATGAGGGATTACTACAAGCAACTATATGCCAATAAAATGGACCACCTGGAAGAAATGGACAAATTCTTAGAAAAGCACAACCTTCCTAGAGTGAACCAGGAAGAAATAGAAAATATGGACAGACCAATCACAGGAACTGAAATTGAATCTGTGATGAAAAATCTTCCAAAAAACGAAAGCCCAGGACCAGGTGGACTCACAGACGAATTCTATCAAACATTTAGAGAAGAGCTAACACCTATCCTTCTCAAACTCTTCCAAAATATAGCAGAGGGAGGAATACTCCCAAACTCATTCTACAAGGCCACCGTCACCCTGATACCAAACCCAGACAAAGATGTCACAAAGAAAGAATACTAGAGGCCAATATCACTGATGAACATAGATGCAAAAACCTCAACAAAATACTAGCAAACAGAATCCAACAGCACATTAAAAGAATCATACACCATGATCACGTTGGGTTTATCCCAGGAATGCAAGGATTCTTCAGTACACACAAATCAATCAACGTGATAAATCATATTAACAAATTGAAGGATAAAAACCATATGATAATCTCAATATATGCAGAAAAAGCATGAAAGACCCCAAGTAGCCAAAGCAATCTTGAGAAAGAAAAACGGAGCTGGAGGAATCAGGCTCCTGGGCTTCAGACTATACTACAAAGCTACAGTAATCAAGACAGTATGGTACTGGCACAAAAACAGAAATATAGATCAATGGAACAGGATAGAAAGCCCAGATATAAACCCACGCACACATAGTCACCTTATCTTTGATAAAGGAGGCAAGAATATACAATGGAGAAAAGACAGCATCTTCAATAAGTGGTGCTGGGAAAACTGGACAGCTACATGTAAAAGAATGAAATTAGACCATTTCCTAACACCATACACAAAAATAAACTCAAAATGGATTAGAGACCTAAATGTAAGGCCAGACACTATCAAACTCTTAGAGGAAAACATAAGCAGAACACTCTATGACATAAATCACAGCAAGATTCTTTTTGACCCCTCTCCTAGAGAAAGGGAAATAAAAACAAAACTAAACAAATGAGACCTAATGAAGCTTAAAAGCTTTTGCACAGCAAAGGAAGCCATAAACAAGACGAAAAGACAGCCCTCAGAATGGGAGAAAATATTTGCAAACGCAGCAACTGACAAAGGATTAATCTCCAAAACATACAAGCAGCTCATGCAGTTCAATATCAAAAAACAAACAACCCAATCCAAAAATGGGCAGAAGACCTAAATAGATATTCCTCCAAAGAAGATATACAGATTGCCAACAAACACATGAAAGGATGCTCAACATCACTAATCATTAGAGAAATGCAAATCAAAACTACAATGAGGTATCACCTCACCCTGGTCAGAATGGCCATCATCAAACAATCTACAAACAATAAATGCTGGAGAGGGTGTGGAAAAAAGGGAACCCTCTTGCACTGTTGATGGGAGTGTAAATTGATACAGCCACTATGGAGAACAGTATGAATGTTCCTTAAAAAACTAAAAATAGAACTGCCATGTGACCCAGCAATCCCACTACTGGGCATATACCCTGAGAAAACCATAATTCAAAAAGAGATATGTGTCACAATGTTCATTGCAGCACTATTTACAATAGCCAGGACATGGAAGCAACCTAAATGTTCATCAACAGATGAATGGATAAAGAAGATGTGGCACATATATACAATGGAATATTACTCAGCCATAAAAAGAAACGAAATTGAGTTATTTGTAGTGAGGTGGATGGACCTGAGTCTGTCATACAGTGTGAAGTAAGTCAAAAAGAGAAAAACAAATACCACATGCTAACACATATATATGGAATCTAAAAAAAAAATAAAGAAAAAATGGTTCTGAAGAGCCTAGGGGCAGGACAGGAATAAAGATGCAGATGTAGAGAATGGACTTGAGGACACGGGGATGGGGAAGGGTAAGCTGGGATGAAGTGAGAGAGTAGCATGGACATATATAAACTACCAAATGTAAAATAGATAGCTAGTGGGAATCAGCTGCATCACACGGGGAGATCAGCTCGGTGCTTTGTGACCACCTAGAGGGATGGGATAGGGAGAGTGGGAGGGACACTCAAGAGGGAGGGGATATGGTGACTAGACTTATTGTGGTGATCATTTTTTAATATATAGAATTATCTAATCCCCATGATGTGCACCAAGAACCAACACAGTGTTGTAGGTCAGTTATACTTCAAGTAGAAAAAAATGTCCCAAGTTCCCACATGTTACTTAATCATGAAAGGAGGTTCTGCTTACTTTCTTAAACTAGGTAATTATGTTTACCAAAATAGCCTTCAAAATTAATTGAAAAATTTAAGTTCATGAAAATCTATCTTTTTAAAGAACAGTTTATTATTTCTATAGAATAATGCTTAATTCTTCAAGTAAGCTAACAAAGGTGTAAAATATGACAATATAGAAGGGTAAGCAGATTTTCTTATGACCTTAAATGAATAAAGAATAGTCAAGTTATTGGAATATAAAAGAAGTAACATATGTTCAGCATATTTCTATTTGTGAAATGACATACCACCTAGCACCAACTGTCAATGTCTATTTTTTATAATCAGTGTTTACAAAATGCAAAATTAAAAACGAAGTTTATGTCTTTTCCCTTGACTTTTCTTTTGCAGGGCTGGTAGTGGGAGAATTATGGCAGTATATTGTCTCCACTCTGCCTTTTAAATGGTTGTGGTTTTTATAACAACAAAAATCTGAAGTATCAACACCACCTCTTCAAGAGCTGACAAGCTCAGTTTTGGAGTTTTCATGACCCCACCTGGAACAGACAATAGCTGAAACATTAGGTAGGAACATGAGGTATTTATGTATTTTCATGCCATGGGTTTTAAAGGCAGAGCTTCTGAGATTAGATAGGAATTGTCTCTTATTCCGTATTGGTCATTTTTGAACCAGCGTTGAGGGAATGTTCGAAGCCTAAGGATTTGCTCATCTTAGTGTAATGCAGGTTTGACACCAAGGATGGAGCTGCAGATGGCCTAGTAGATGAAAGAGACAATTCCTAATTACCAGTTGTATGCTTTTCTTTCCCAGATAAGCTGATTTTCATGGATAGTGGAAGTCAAGAACATGGGCTCTTAGAGAAAAATCTGGAGAGAGACCTGATCTTTGCTACTTCACAGTGATGTGATCCTGGCAAAAGAGTGAACTTTTCAGTTTGCTTTTTAGTTACATGAGAATATTGAAGTCACATAAGGTGGTTGTGAGGGGATTAAATAAGGAAAGATGTAAAATGGGTAACAAAAATAGTTGATGATGATTATTGTTAACATTACCCCCTTCATGTGGTCCCTTCCCATTGGTAAATATGCTTCAGCTGCTAGTCTTAAATTTTAGATAGCTGCTATTGTGTTTGTCCTATTCTGGCAGTACCAAAGTCCTGCCCATGTTTGATATGTTTTGATATCTATTTATGTCTTGTTTGTCTCAGATGTAACTGTAAGAAATCTCTCAGAGCTGCTATTTCCCTCTTTGTTCCTTTTTTCACTTTGAGGGAAGGACTTCAATGTGCTCTTTCTGAGACAGACAGATGACAAAAAAAACAAAAAAACAAAAACTTTTTCAGATTTCCAAGATGATTGTAACTGCAAACAGCCTTCACCAAAATGTTCCAAAGCAGAAACAAACTGTCAGGTTAAGACCTCAAAGTTCAATGTGAGGCCATTCTGTTGTGCAGTTTAGAGTAAAACTTTTAAGAGGTTTTATATAATTAAGTTTTACCAATTTTTAAAGATCTGGGAAAAATTATAGTTAATGGCTTTAGCTTAAACTGAGCCTTCCTTTCTGAAAATATTCCTCTCCCTCCCTTTTTGGGAGTTAAATCACTGAGGTTTGGGGTTTTTTGTCATAGCAAGTAGAGTTATCTACCCTAACTAGTACAGTTTCAGAGTTAAGACTAGTAGAAATCATATTCAAATACTGGTCCAAATGACTCCAGTGAAATGTTTTGTCTACTAGTCAACTCAAAGTTGAATTTATGAAAATCAAATACCTGGTTTATTGGACTCCTAGAAACTTTGTATTTAATGCTGGTAACATAAGTAAATAGTAAGGTGGGCTGTATTAAAGTTAAGGAAATAGTTGTTAGAATAGACAAAGCCCCCAATCCCAGTCAGTTAACATAATAGTTTATTTCTGCTGTGATAGGAAAATATGAGTCCTTGAAGTCGGTGAGGGTAGGGGTGTGTGGGCTTACTCCATGAACTTGTGGAGTTGTTCAGGAACCCAGGCTGAAGAAGACTCTGTCATCTTAAACACATCCTGATGTCTGCAAACCGTCAGCTGAGTCCTTCTTGCTCTCTTATCCTACAAGTGATGCACGTCACTTTCACTTGAATTCTACTGGCACAAATCACTTATATGGTCTCACCTTAACTGAACAGAGAGCTGGGAATATAATGCCTGTCTTGCAGCTGTACCCTGTGTAAGGAAGCACACATCTTTATTGGAGAGCTAGTTTTTCTCTGCCACAGGCTAGCTGTGTGTTTGGAATGTAAAGAAGAAAATAAGTTTCAAGCGATCTTGCAATTGGCCTGCTCTCATTCTATTGCGAGTTAAGAGAGGGAGGAGAAGGTGGCCAGCATCTACCATGTGGGCTCACAGGAGTTGGCTAGGCGTCAGCAAGTGTTTTCTTTTCTGCGAAGTGTTGTGGGATTTGCTGTTTGCGGTCACCCAGATGCATCACAGACCAGTTAACTGCTGGATTTATTCCGGAGCGTCTAGTGGGTTTGATGAAACTCACAATAAGGGACTAGGAACAAAGATTGGAACAAGTCCTGTTACCAGAAGTTTACCGAGTAATGAACTGACCATGAACAGAAACTGCAGGATGACTACGAACAAAAACTATCACTTCCAAAAACTGTTTTCCAGGAACTATAAGAGAAAGTGGTGAATTTCATAGCCTTATGACCAACTCGCAATCATGCAGGATTGATTAAAATTGTCCCTTAGTTGTTCTCCCTAGAAAATGCTAGAACTGGCCATTAAGTCTCTCTATGCTTTGCTTCCCTTTCTAGGTTGCGTCATGTTATTTTTTCATGTTTTAAATTGTTAATTATTTTCTCTGATAGGGCAGCCTAAAGCATAACCTTCTGGAGGGAAAATAGCTAGAGTTATGTAAATCTATGCATTTATGAATTCATTCATTCATTCATCACATGTTTGTTGAGTATCTACTATATGCCAGGTACTGCATTAATATTGGGAAAATAAAGATAATAACAATAAAGCAATTCTAACATCAGCTATGTCTAACGCTTATGGAGGATATACTATTTGCCAGGCACTATGCTGAAAATGTTATAAGCATTAAGCATTTGATCCTTACGATTATTATGAATCCTTTGCATAACTTAAAAATCCAAGGCTAAGAGACAGATAATGGTCAGAAGAGCAGGACTTGAAATCGCATTTGCTTGACTGTGAGTATTGGTCTTAACCAATATTCAGTAAACCCCTACTGAGGAAAGAAAGCTCAGGGAGCTACATGGCTTTTATCCAACACTATCTTATAGTCTAGAAGGAAAGGTGGATAAATGAGATAATTAAAATAAATATTAAAAGTGCTTAAATATTACTCTTCATGATTATCCACAAAAATTTACATTTGGAATTTAATTCAAAACATAACTAGGAAAATTGTGCTGTGTTATTCATATAGGTGCCTAGCTCTCCAAATAAGCCCACGTATCTTTAACAACATCTTGTTCACTGATCGGCACATAGTAGGTACTCAATAGATGGTGAATAATTGAATGAAAAGAGGACTGTTGGGAAAACAAAGAAGAAAGTTATTAATTCTACTTGGGGGAAATCAGAGAAAGCTTCATAGTGACATTTGGACATATTTTTCACGGATGGGTATTTTGTGAAGCAAACTATATTTGTATTGTGGGAGGCTGGTGGATGTTACTTAACGTTTCAAGGAGAAGACCAACAGCTCATGGAAAGCATGGAACCATGGCAATGCACTGCATGCTTAGGGGACAGTAAGTATGCCCATGTGGCTGGCTATTAGTAGGAGTATCAGGATATGATTCACAAATTATGTTAAATGCTGATGAGAATGAAGTGGTAATGGGAGAAACTGGACAGAGCACAAAGATGGAAGAATTGTTCTTAAGGAGGCTAGAAGGGTTGGGATTTAGTGCACAAATAGAGGTTAGTTTGCCAGTTAACGCTAATGGAAAAAGAAAAGGTAGAATATGTACATAGAGGCTAGAGACAAAGGTGATGATGGAGGTTTGTGTGCATTGCTTTTAATTTCTTCAAATTTTCTTAGTTAAGTGGAATTAACAACTTCAGAGGGAGTCAAAGTATCTAAAGCATTAGAGTGAGATAATTGATCTAACAGAAGTTGTCATTGATAACTCCTTCTGTCTTGTATTCTTCCTTTCACGTGTTCCTTTTTTATTCATTTCCAGGTTTCACTGTCCGTTCACTGTGAGCTGGTTTTGCAAGCTGATTTCTGGTAATGACTAGCCATCAGGTCTGTCTAGTAAAGTTTGCTCGATCAATAGGCTATACAGCGGAATAAAAGTCTCAGCAGCTTAAAGCCACAATTTACTTCTCATTCATGTCACAGGTCCATCATGTGTTGTCAGGGAATCTCTGCTCCTCCTCGTTCATGACACACCCAGGCAGACAGAAACGTCACCTGGTCACGAGCTTCCATACTTGTAGAGGAAAGAAAAAGGAACATGTCACGTGAATCAGGCACTGACTCTGAAAGCTTCCCCGTAGATGTGACACATGTCACTTTCCGTCATTTTATTTGCTGTAGCAAGTCATACGGCCCCGCCTGAGTTCTACAGTCTAGGTAAGTGTAATTTTCCCACCGGAAGAGAAAGTCGTACATTGGACAAATAGTAACACAGCCTTTCACAGTTGGTAACCTCAAGAATTTAGAGGAAGGTGGAAACCCTATGTCCCCTCCTCCAAAACCTGGCTACTGGGTGGTTTATTACAATAAAAGCAAGTTTCCAACCAAATTCTGCCAAATAACATTTATGGGCAAACAGGCCCCCAAATTGTCAAAAAAGACTTTTCTTGATAGGTTTGGGAAATTCCCATTCTCTGGCTTTAGACATTCTCACAAGCGAGCGCCTAGAATGAAAATTTCACTCCAGGACAGAGGCAGTGATGTGTCCACTAGAGAAACAGTCACTGCTATTGTTGCCTCAGGCTATTAAGGGAGACCTTTGGAACCATGGAGCTCTAGAACACAGGTGCTGCTGTAAAGGTGCGTGGCCACTGGGCTACCTGAATACTTACACTTCATTCTCATACAAGGACGGTGAACTACATTTAATTGTCCTAATCGGAGCCATGCCTTTCACATCACTTATACTTTAGGAATAAAAACTATTTTTAAGAACCCATTAAGCTAAATATAAGTCTTCTTCTGTTGATTTCTGTAACAATATGTGTGACCCCACAGGAATGAAGATTCACGATTAGGGTCCTTCAAGTGCTACCTGACCACCTCCAAGGAGGAGAACCAAGTAAACTGAAACATCCTCATATACTCCACTCTTTATATTGAAGTATAAAGGACAAAACAGAAAATATAGTGTTTCACCTTTAAATATTTATACATACTTCAGTTACGAAAATATCTTCTTGTAGAGCCAAAATAATAGTATCTTAACTAACATAATTAATGATTCCTCAATATATTTCAATACCCAATCTATATTCACATTTTTCTGTCCCAGGAATGTCTTTGTCCCTATTCTGTGCAAATCAAGATATAAATCAAAACTCTGTTGCATCTCATGTTTCTTCCAGTGTTCAACAGTCCCTTTGGTGATGATATCTGTCTTGATAAAGAATGCATGATAATTGTTTTTTAGAATGCTCCACCTTCCAAACTTACCTAAATGCTTTTTCATGGTGTTATTTGGTTTATGTGATAATTAACTGTTGCTGTGTAGGAAATTATCCCAAAACTTAGCACCTTAAACAACAAACATGTATTACCTCACAGTTTTCTTTGCTTCTGACTCAGTCTCACACTGGACAGCAATCAAGTTATCAGCAGGGGCTGCAGTCACTTCAAGGCTTGACTGAGGGAGGATCCTCTTCCAAGTTCACTCACTTGATTGTTCACTCACTCGATTGTTAAACTGATCCCTGAATAGAGGTAACGGCAGCTTCATTCCTCCATGGTAAAATTATGCTTCTCTCCTTCAACCAGAATGTGACTGGTGGATTTTATTTTGGTATCACATAACTGTCCATCCACAAAAGGGTTTTAACATTGTATGCCAGTGATTGAAAAGTACAGTTTTGTTTTCCAACTCTGTCATTCATTCTATGTGTCTATCTGGACTTCTATAAAGTAGAGATTTCCCTCTTGACAAAGACTATTTAGTTACCCTGAAACATAACACCTACGAGAAGGGCAAGAAAATTGTTCAATTCATTTTCTTTACCTCTAAACTTAGTCTTCAGTACCCAGAGTTTACTGAAGGCTAACTGCACATCTCTAATCAACTCTGTTCCATTTTAAATCCTCCCTGGATTTGGATCTGGTTTGTGATAATTCTCTAGGAAAAATAATTACGTTTTATCACCTCTTTTATTTGTTTCATGTTGTTATTGAAATTTCCTTTAATATCTGTATTCCCCCAGGCACTTTTCTTAGCAAGTCCTATATAGCCCCATGTAAGAATGTACTCAGCTCATTTAATGCCACCTTTCTGCCATGGTATTCCCAAACTGTGTCTTAAACATTTCAATTATATCATTGATTGGCTACTGGATTGATTCCAACAAGTTTATAATATTCTAATCCTAATATTCAGTTCCAACTTGCTCTATCACCCTTAATGCCATCTCTGTACATCTGGACTGGCCAACTCATGCTCTTTTATATGGCTTCAAAAATAATTTAGACACACAATATTCATTAAAGTATGAATACCAGGGATATAGCATACCTGCCAAGAAATCATCCCCATAAAACCACAGGATGGTATGTTGTAAAACTGCCCTAAAATTGACAATTTCTGTGTTTATTATAAGCTCTTGTCACTTTTTTGGAGTTTTGTTGAAAACTTAAATAATATTATGTACCCTCTCTAGACCAATATAACACTTGAAACAGACTATGGATGACAGGCAGAATCCGTGTGTAAGAGAATTGTTACAGATTCTCCACAAGTTCGTGAATCTCTATTATTGATGCCCTGGGCCACAAGGACGGGACTTCATGGGGAACTGGAATTTCCAAGGAGTCCCGATCATATCACAGCCCTACTCTATTGTGCCACATGTCATGGTACTGTTAAATGACACCTATAAAATACCAGTTAGATGTCTGATTAAGTCTTTGATTGTTAGGAGACTCGGAGACCTGTAAATGAAATGAAAGTGCCTATACTACTTTGTTCTTGCACTAAAATTCTTCAACTCCATGAATCTTAGCTGTAGCAGTCCTATTCTCGTAGGTGTTTTAATACAGAATATGGCCTTTCTGTCTAGTCAGGTCTGAAGGTCGTATATTCCTGAAATAGTCTAGTAAAAATTTTGTCCTGTGAATAAATCGGTATACCTATGGTTTAATACTTCCTTCTACATTTCAGAATGACTTTCATATCTGTGCCAAATACCACCAAAATAGTAGTGTTTTATACTTGTCTTAATTTTTTTTCATTGCAAGTGACATTATCAAAGTGGGGAGTGGGCGTCAACTGTCTTTCAATGATCCTAATCTGCTGGTTTCCTGTTAGCCAAACTGCCATCAGAGGCTTCACCTTTAAGACAATCCCTAGAGGAATTTTCCATTTATTCCCATTATATATGTTCAGATCAAATTCCCATGATCCATTTACTAATTAGGGGAATCTAGATGAAGCATTTCAGCATCTTATCATGATGTTTAAAAAAAAGAACACCACCTTCTTCATACCCTTGCTCAATTATCTCCCCAACGAGGTCTTTTTTGAACCACTCTATCTCAAATTTCCATCCACAACCCATCACTCTATATATTTCACGTGACCGTATATATGTGTATGGTCCATCTCCTACTTACTAGGATATAACCTCCGTTGAGGCAGGGATTTTTGTCTTCTCCTTCTTGCTTTGTTTCCAGTGCCTAGAAAAGTGCCTGGCTCATAGATCAGCATACAGTAACTTTGTTATATAAATATAAAACTGTTGAATAAATAAACATGAGTATATAATTTTACGTTTTTATCAAAATGGAATGGAATTTTAACATAGCAGCTTCTGAAATCCCCTTATTGCCAACATAAGGTGGTTTCCATTTTAATGTCCATTTTAATAATAAAGGCAGTTTCAAAAACAGTACTCAGAATTGCTGAATTTCTTTAGCATTTCTCTTAAAAAATCATTTATTTTTACTTTTGACTTGTTAATGATCCTGACCATTCCATTTGTAATACAAGTTACCTCTGGATTATCTGATGTCTTGAAGCAGAGCTAGCGTCCCAAACAGAGGAAACTTAATGATTACAAAATATATGAAATTAGGCTACCAAGTTAGTATCAGAAGCAAATGATATTTTGCTCCCAGAGTGAAAAGCACCAAATTTTTACACTGGTTCATGGGGTGAGACCTATTTTTGGTAAAGAAATAATTGATAGGCTGTTCTTGATGACTTTTTATAATACACGGGCTTTGTCTTTTCTCTAACATGTAGGATTTTGTCCACAAGGAACAGATATCAAAACTAGCTGTTGTACAAACACCTGTGTTATTGGACGCTGTGTGTGGTTTGTGATGAAGATAGAAGGAATTGGGGCATTGATGTCACTAACATCTGGATCAGGGACACCATAGCACACAGGGGATGTTTATGTATACAGCTTTAGCAACTGTTACATAAGTAACCACAGGAAAAACAACCAGTCTAAGTACCCATAAATACAAGAATAGAGTAATTTTTTGGTTAGACTCATTCATCAAAAATGAAGAATTTCCCAGTGGGTCACAAAGTTTGTCAAGAAGTGGTATTAGTATCACAACCATTCTCAAAGTCAGCATCGGAGTTATTCCAAAAAGACAATGTCAATTTTGACCATTCTATCTCATCCATTTTTCCTTAGCTTATTAATCTTCATCATGTGAAAGTTGCCAGATCTCAGCTGAATATATTATTCCTGCTTCTGCCTCTACCACTGCTACTTCAATGGTATTTCAATTTCCTTGGCAAACCTTTGTGTGTTTCTGTGTGTGGTTTGCACATTGCATGCCAGCAGAATTAGAGAGTACCTCTGGTTGGTCTTGCTCTAATGGACAGTATTCAATGCACCCTAAATAATCCTTCTACTTTCCTGAGCCAGTTAATTTTATTGTTAGAAGATTAATTCTTCAAAATACCTTGTCTTTGGGAAAAATTCCATTGAGGCATATCGGCTGGAGACAAAATCATTTTTCTTGGCATCATAGGTCTTTTGGACATTAGTAAAGATTTTATCCTATATACGTCTGGTTAGTGTTCTTTTGACCACTGCTATGGGCATCGCTATTTGTGATAGAAAATAGTATCCCCTTGGTGGCCTCTCATTTGAATCCCTAACAGAGCTGAAACATATTGCCCATTTCCTATTAAATTTAGGACCCAGGTGTTTTCTTAACTCTCTTTTAACAAAAATTCCACCTTTACAACATCAGGGTTACTTCATATGGGGTGTGAAAAACCCACTGACTATCCATGTCACTTGCCCATTCCAGCCTAATTTTTGTCTTACAATGAGTTTATCATGTCTGAATTCCAGTGTCAGAGGCCCCACATCTCGCACACAATTTTTCCAACTCTTTTGATTGTATTTCGATCATAGCTGAGGAACAAATGCAGCTCCCCCTCCCCTTCCCTCATTAGGAGCCAGTGGCAGGGAGAAAACACAGACTTTGCTGCTTTTGACAAAGGACCTGTTTAACCCACCTACCACTGTTTCCCAGGAATTAGCCCTCTAGGCACTCGGCCTTCAGATTTTAAAAATCTAACTCAGTTATCACACTGGAATACTCACTAGTGCATTTTTAAAATTTTATGTTTACAAGTATAAGCCCCTTTCTTGAACTCCGCTCACTTAAAAAAAAAAACAAAAAAAAAACCAAAAACCTGAAAAACCAAATATATCCTTGTCCTTACGTGTCTGTGAAAGGGTCTTAGGAAGGTACTATCTCCAATTGTGCCAGGCAATTTTACATAGTTTTTATGCCTCCAGCATAAAACCTCCCCATTTGTTCTTTTGGAAGCCCTTCTTTCACTGCTTTGATTGATCACATACTCAAATTGGTATTGATGACTTACTTAGCGCCTTCCTTTGTTCTTTCTCCAAAACTGTTTTTCTATTACTTAGAAAAAATTTCCAATTACTTGACCATATAGGCAGTCCATTGGCCATCATCCAAAGTCTGGAAAACTATGAACTTCTGAGAGATTTAATATCTCTGCTTGATACTGCCATCCAAAGTGCCTGGAATTCAGAATATTGTACTGATTGGCCTAGTTCTTTCCATATTTAAGATTTTTCCAGTATTAGGGTAAAAGCAGAAATCTCCTAATTAACCTCCTTATCATTGCAAGCCAGAGTTTTTGTGTTCTTTTTGTAAGTTATCTCAGAGATGTCTGAATTAACAAGAAACTTTCCTTAAATCTTTAATTTACTATTATAAAAAGCACTGTTTATATAGAGGTCCCAGTGGTTTATTGGCTGTCCCTGAGTATAATGTGGACTTTTGCCTGGTTTGGCCCCTTCCTGGAGGTACAATTCTATTTCATTTGATTAGGACAAACTCTGAACAACCTCTTTAAACAGCTTAGAGTTTGAATAACACCATATTGCTACTGGAAGTTTTATTCATATGGCCATAGGTACATGTTCTCTCAGGTCTTGGTTTCAGCAAGGCCCAATTATTTTGGAAGCAGTTGGTTGGGTAGGAGTGTTTAACTGGCTTGTTCCACCTGGAATTTCTTGTATTCAAATCCTATCAGTTGACATTGATTGCCATACTTGATTACACAGAGGCCATCTATGACCCTAAATGCAAAGTCCCTAATGACTATCACTTCTAAAGTGAATTCTTGGATGGTTGAAACTGGTACCAAAGCATAGTCTGTTGTACTGTTATTTTTATTTAGTTGGACTCATTCAGGACCCTACATAAAATACTTGCTTTTTTTTTTTTTGGTATTACCTTATAAATTGGTGTAAGTGATATCCCTAAAGGGGGAATGTGCTTCTTTCCATAGCTGAATAATCTTGTAACCACTCCACTTATTTTTTTCTCCTCCTCCTTCTTCTATTCTTCTTCACCTTCCTCCTCATCTCACCTCAAAACTTAGTGGCTAAAAAGAAAAAGAACAATAATTATTTATTTTATATATATATATATATATATATATATATATATAATATATATATATAATGCTTCAAATTGCATTTGTGATGTTTTATATATAAAATTCCTTGCAGTCAATCAAAAATCCTAATAGTTGGACATAAAAGGAGATCAAACAACACAACGAAAAAAAACAAAGAAATGACAGAAATATAAACAGAAGCACTGATGAAAGGGATGATGTTTCAGTTGTGAACTTTATATTCACATCTATTTCTTTTTAGACTGAATATTTAAGTTCCTAATTTACATCATTCTGAACAAATAATATGTTCAGAGTAACAATATTTTCATTTTTACTAACACTAAGACTATTAGTGTTTATTTTCTGCTTCCTCTTGAGCTCTCTTTTCCTTAGAATATATCCCACTAGGTATATATAATCCTTCTATAAAGTTGCTTACAGTAGTTCTCTCTCTGCCATGCCTACTGTGAGAACAGAAACAATTTTTTAAAATATCTAAATGGACATACAGTTATTGTGACAGTCCCTAGAAAACCTGCAGAGAGAATTCAATCACTCAATGGAGAACTAAATCTCTTTGGAAATAAAAAGATGAAGCTCTGGGTTAACAAATATTGAGGCAAATATAAATAACTGGCTATAGTTTGCATGATCTGTTGTCATGTAGTAAACATGATCGTAAGTATTATACTGGGCTTTTGTTACAAGGTGAGATGGATGTGTGATCAGTTTCTTATGAATGTCATTATGTTGGAGAGAAAGAACTTTAAAAGTCAGTGTTTTAGGTGGAAAATTTATCTACAGAGTTCAGATAAAGCCAGGTGTTGTTTTTCAATATCTCAATCCCAGAAAATTAATCCTTGAAGGACACATTAATAAATGTGTATCAAATTCACCTTCCTTGATCCAGCAAGCCATGGCAGTTAAAAACAAACATGACACTTTCAAAAATCTTCAAAAATTTTCCAGCTGCTCAAACAGCAAGATGCTGGATGATAATGCCAATTTGTGATATTTTTAAAAATTAGAGTAAATTGCATCTGTTCATGGGAAAACCCCTATCTTTCTGGTTTAATAACCAATTCTATACACAATTAGATTTATTTTTTTTACTTTGCATTCAGTTTTTAGAAGAAGACATTTTCAATTGGAGTTTTATGCATTTTATAATTATATAAAACACTTACATTGTACTGGTTGGCCTGGTCATTTCCTTACTTAGCGCTTTTCAACATTATACCAGAAAGGATGATGCTCCCAATTGCCATCCTTACTGGTTGTAATGAGATGGCCTTCTGTAAGCCAGTTTTCATGTTCCCTTTGCAAATATATTTACACACCACACACACACACACATACTCATAAGTAAGTACGTATACACAATCTTCATATCCTTCTATATTGTGCGGCAACTCAATTTTTTTTAGTGAATATTAAATCCTGGAGATTTTTTTCATATCATGTATAGAGATCTTCCTCATTCTCTTTTAAATATTCAAATCACATTTATCAGGGTATAGTTTACATAAAGTAAAATGCACCCATCTTATGTGCACAAGATTGATGAATTTTGACAATTAAACACCACGACGCTCAAAATAGAACATTTTTGTCAACCCCAAAAGTTACCTTGTTTTCCTTGGCAGTTAATTCATACACTCCCACTCATCTGATTCCTGTCAATACAGATTAGTTTTGTGTGTTCTAGGATTTCATATAAACGGCATCAAACAGTATGAACCATTTTATGTCTGGATTTTTTTACTCAGCTTAACGTGTTTCAGATTCTTCCATGTTTTTGCTTGTATCAGTAGAGCATTTCCAATTTATTGATGATTAGTATTTGTTTTATGGGTATTATCAATTTGTTTATCCATTCACCTGTTGATTGACATACGAGTCATTTTTAGTTTGGAGGATTTCTTAATACGCTATAAGAATTCATCTTTAGGTCTCCCTGGTGGCGCAGTGGTTGGGAATCTGCCTGCCAATGCAGGGGACACGGGTTCGAGCCCTGGTCTGGGAAGATCCCACATGCCACGGAGCAACTGGGCCCGTGAGCCACAATTACTGAGCCTGCGCGTCTGGAGCCTGTGCTCCACAACAAGAGAGGCCACGATAGTGACAGGCCCGCGCACCGCGATGAAGAGTGGCCCCCGCTTGCCGCAACTAGAGAAAGCCCTTGCACAGAAACGAAGACCCAACACAGCCAAAAATAAATAAATAAATAATAACATAAGCATTACCAAAAAAACTTAAAAAAAAAAATTCATCTTTATGTACTTGGGTAAATGTAAATTTTCATCTCTCTTATGTAAATATTTAGGAATGGGATTGCTGAGCTATATGCAAGGTGTATGTTTAACTTAACAAGGTACTCTCAGACTGTTTTCCAAAGACGTTGTATAATTTTATCAGTACATTCCACCAGCGGTGATGTTCCAGTTGCTCCACATCCCTGCCAACACTTGGCATTGTTAGTCTTTTTATTTTTTGACATGTTAATTTGTGTGTAATGATATCTTACGGTGTGTTTGCATTTCCCTGATAATAAATAATGTAAAATTTTTTTCATGTGTTTGTTGGGGATTCTTATATTTCTTTTTATAAATTGTTTACTCAATATTTTGCCCATTTTTAAAATAGTTGCTTTAAGGTAAATCTTGAAGTCGGTTAGAATAAGCCCTTCAATTTTGTAAGTTTTTTTAAAACATTGTTTTAGCTAATCTAGGTTCTTTACAGTTCCATGTAAAATTGAGAGTTTTTAAGTTTCTAATAAGAAAAGTATACTGGGATTTTGATCGATTTATGCATCAATTAGAGAAAAATTGACATCTGAAAAGTATTTAGTCTTCCAATTCATACACATGGTATATATCTCCATTTATTTATATAGTCTTTAATTTCTCACATTGTACAAGTTTTTCACATATTTTCTTAAAAGTATTGCTAAGTATTTATCTCTTCCTCTTTATGTTTTAGAAAATTTCTGCTTCCGTTATTTTCCAATTTAACCTTAGTTCTCATTGTGTGAATATTACTGTTTTACCAAAATATCTGATGCTACTTTTACCACACCTTTACACAGCCTTAACAAACTGCATTTGCCAGAAAAATTATCCCATGGATTCCAGTATCACTTAATGCCATTTCTGACTGCTGCTATTTTGAACCTCAGTGAATCTTTAGAATTTCGGATGGGGAAATTTTCTAGGTTATGCCCTGACCAGTTTGAAGTGCTTCAGTACCCTAAGTAAAACTCATCAAATCAGCAAGTTCCAGGAGCTTCCACTGTGTCTTGGGGGATCTTGTGCCAGTCAATCTTGGCTCTGTTTCTCTGACCTGCTGTAGGTGGTAGGGGTTAGTAGGCGTCTTAATAACATTTCTGTCTTCTGAGGTGTGTCCTGTTCAAGCAACTTTCTCCCTGAATCTGGGATTACCTTTTTGCCCCTTATATTATTTTTCAATACTTCATTTTTCTACTAATTCTTCCCAACTTTCTCTGTGTCAGCTGATTGCCCCATTCCTTTCATTGAATGGCTAAGGTTAACCTAATCTCCCCAGCATTCTAATAGCATGGCTTCTGTTGCCATCCAGACTGTATCTATACCCCTTAAAATGTTGATTGGGGCCCCATTTCAAAATGAGGTGCTGCCAGAATGAGTTTAATTTCCTCTACTAGAGGTGGTTTTCCCAGGGATTCTCCCATTACTTAAGTTCTAAGTGTTTCTGCCTCTTGATAAGCCCCTCCATCCTGCCTTGCTGCTTCAACATTTCCCTGACTTCTGCAATATTTCCCACCCCTGGGCCATTAAAGCAGTGGTTTTAGCTGTAGGTCAGCCCATTTAGTGTGCCAGCAAGTGTCTACTTCAGTAGTGGGGATTCTTCCTCATTACTGAGCCCCATAAATAAGTTGTCTGTCCTTATTCTTCTCTCTCATCCTGGAGACTGGAGACTGGAGACTAATGAACGTTAGTCTAATGAATGTTCTAATTTACCATCATCTTCGGTGTAGCTGACGGTAAATTAGAACATCTTTTCCTTTTCTTTTCTTTTTCCCCTGAATATATTCTTTCCTTGTGGTTTGTAACTCTAGTTTGTGCAAGACTTTTCTTTCTCACTCTGTAGTTTCACTTCTCTGTATCACGTGGCATCTCCTGACCAACATCTGTACTCCCCATGGGTGGAGTTCTCTCGGACAGTTGACATTGTTAAAATCCTTGGGCAGTGGATCCACTGATTGGGGGTTAAAATGATGCCATCCTTCTAACTGCTTATCATCTGGATTTTTGGAGAAGCTATTTTCTCCTCTTACCTTCTTTTCCCCTTTCTATATTTGAAAACATGAGAGTACTCTCTTTCTATCATCTTTGTTTCACATTTTAAACAAAGACCTACCCCTAGATGTCAGGTCAGATTGCTGCTTCCAATTATTCCTTTAACTTGTCTACAATGAAGTACAATGGATCTGCTTTTAAATAACCCAGGGTTTTCCTTTACACAACACACAAACTTAGGCAGAGTTGGGATGACAACCCCACAGCATCCTAACCTCAATACCCAGTCCTCCTCCCCAGAGACTCAGATTTAATTGTTCTGGAGGATACCTAACCATTAATATATTTTAAAATCCCCATAGGTGATTCCCACTGTAAGTCTGGAAGAAGGACTTCATAACTGCTGAGTTAATTGGATGGTAGGTCTTGTGCTGATACATGTCTCTTCTGTGAGCCCAGAAATATTTCTAGCCAACCATAAACACACACTTGTTATTTCTCATAATTCTTATACTGATGTACAAATCCTTTGGTGTAGATTTTGATAAAAATATTTAAAGAATCTCATCAACCTCTGTAGTATGGATTTTTGTTTAGGGTTCTCCAAACACTAATGATGCTAAGGCATAGATTAAGCTGTAATACACACATATGTTCATGACATTATTTATCTTTATTTTTAAAGTAAATGACTAAATAAAAAAAAACCCCAAAATCTTACAAGGGTTAGATGATGAGAAACAGTGCCGCCACCACCCTCATCCTAAAGAAAAGCAGATATCTGTGATACCCCTATGGTGGTTTATCCTTCATCTGTAATGATTAAGAAAAGAGTACGTCTACCACTAGTCCTTGCCAAAATCTACTGCTTCCATAGTTTTTATATACTACTATACTACATGGTTGATTGAACATAATTTTTGCCAAGACTTCTTTTCAAGTGTTTTTAATCTCCTCCACTTTTGTACTAATGCAGTGTTTTAAAACATCTGTACCTGTGCCTTTTCTTAAAATACATTTCTATAATTGAATTTAACATACACACATCAGAGCTTTCTAGTTTGCCTTTAGTGAGAGGTCACATCAAGTGATAAAGGTTTTAAGAACAAAACCACAGGTGCCAGAAATAATGTATAACTTCATACAAAATGTCATTTAAAATGATGACCTCTGCCCCTCATCCAAGACAATACACTTAAAAAGATAAGCTTTAATTTCCAGAATAAGTTTTAAAAATAGTTTAATATTTTGTACTTCTGACCCATGGGTATAGGGACACAAATTATATCTAATAGCAGAAAACCAGGACGATCCTTTGTCATTCTTTAAAAGAATAAAATGCTTTCAAATGTGTTGTAATTGCACATAAATAGCAAAGTTTTTTTTTTTTTTAATGATAATGTCTGTGCCCTGTGGAAACCACTGACTTAGATCCCTCGCTGATTATAAGGTGTTTTAAGGAAAAAAGAAAATCTGGAACAATTGAAATCCTGAGGTCTAGAATCAGATGGATAAGAGCAAGATGCATATGTTAGTGTTAAAACCCACCAGCCAGAGACCACCGGGAACCCACCTGTGTCACACAAAGCTGGCTTTATTACCTGTAACAATGGAGACCATATCACCAGGGAAACCATGGGGTATGCCACTAAAAATGACATTAAAACGTGTGTTTTTTATAGAATTTTGGCTTGGGATAGGTAACTTTGGTGGGGAGTGAGGAGGCTCAAAGAAGTATTTTGCTCTAGGTACTAATCTCTGGAAACTGTGAATGTCACATTTAAAAAGGGTCTTTGCAGATATGATTAAGTTAAGGATCTTGAGATGGGGAGATGATCCTGGATGATCCATGTGGGGCCTTAATGCAATCATGAGTGTCCCAGAAAGAATGAGGCAGAGGGAGATTTGAGTCCAGACCTAAGAGGAGAAGGCAACGTGAATATGAAGGCGGAGATTAGAGTGATGCAGCCCCAAGACAAGGAATGCCAGCGGCCACCAGGAGCTGGAAGAAACAAGGAGGCACTCTTCTTTAGAGCCTTCAGAAAGAACACAGCTCGGGGCTTCCCTGGTGGCGCAGTGGTTGAGAGTCTGCCTGCCAATGCAGGGGACACGGGTTCGAGCCCTGGTCTGGGAAGATCCCACATGCCACGGAGCAACTAGGCCCGTGAGCCACAATTACTGAGCCTGCGCTGCACAACAAGAGAGGCCGCGATAGTGAGAGGCCCGCTCACCGCGATGAAGAGTGGCCCCCGCTTGCCGCAACTAGAGAAAGCCCTTGCACAGAAACAAAGACCCAACACAGCCAAAAATAAATAAATAAATAAATAAATAATTTTAAAAAAAAAAAGAAAAGAAAGAACACAGCTCTGCGCGCTCCTGCATTTCAGACTTCTGGCCTCAAGAGCTGGGAGAGAATAAAATTCTCTTGTTTACCCAGTTTGTGGAAATCTGTAACCACAACCACAGGAAATGCCTGATTTAGGCATCTTGATGAGTTATATCTAGGAGGCAACTGTAAAACGTAGCAGTTACAACTGTTCTCTGGGAGAAGAGATGTTTGAGCATCTCTGTGCTTTGCATAGTGTTCATGTTTTGTCTGTGCTTAGACATAATCATGGAGGGGTCTGGTTTTTGTCTCACTCCATCATGGTCTCAGACTGACCTTGTCTGATGTTGTGTTCTGTGAAACTGCTTATATTCAACAGGAGAACACCAAGGCCTAGTTGTTCCTGCCAGGCCAGTTCCCAACTGACAGCTGTCAAGACTGTTTTTCCTTCTCATTACTTATTGAATGAGTGATATTGGTCATGTTATTCAGTCCCTCTGGACATCCCTATTCACTTCAATCATTCATTCACAAAAAATATTTGATCTGATGTATCAGAAGTTCTTTTAGATTCTGGAGATAAATCCATAAAGAAAAATCTGAACCCTCACTGAGGTTGTAAAGAGGGAAAAAATTAAGTAAAGTATGTAACATGTCAACTGCTGATAAGTGTTATAGAGAAAAGTGAAGTGAGAAGGTGTTGTTAGAATGTATTGGAAGGATTGTCGTTTTAACTGAGGCAGCAAGAGAAAGGCTCATTGATAAGGTAATGTTTGAGAAGAAACCTGAAATAAATGTTCAAGGAAGCTAGGGGAAATCATTCCAAACAGAGGGAACAGCAAGGCATCAGGAGATGCTTTTTATCCTCCAGCATGGAGGCTAGAGTAGTGAGAGAAGGAAGAGAGTAGCAGGAGATAAAATCAGTGAGCAAGCTGGTTGTTTGGGAGGGGAACGAGGGGAGGGGTGTTGGAGGCCTTCGAGGGAGAACTCATTGAGGGAGAGGGTTGAACAGAAAAGTGATACACTCTTACCCACCCTTGAGGAGGATCATTCTTCTTTACAGGGGAAATAGAGATAATATTTTAGAAAGAATAATAGAATTTCACCATATTATAAGCCCTAATAAAATAATACATCAGTGGATGAAAAGTGCCTAGGTGAAAGGCTGATGGGGAACTGGATACATGTGTGCTGTCAAAGTGCCATTACCTCCTGGTCATGAAGCGGCAAAGTTGGTTTTAGGATGGATGGATCGGGCAGCCACCACCTTAACCCTGGGATCAAAAGCAGCATTGCTAATGGTAGGAAGGCCAGACAGGATGTGCTTACTGATACAATGTAGTATGATGTATAAAACATCACCTCTGAGGTGTTCTTGCCTAAAGTGTTTAACCTGAACCTAAGTAAGCCTAGAGACCTGGTTTCTGGTTTACAAGAAATTCAGAGAAACAATGCAGATGACATCACAAAGAAACAATCAGACAAATTCAAAAGGTAGAACTTCCTATAAGAAAACTAGTCTGATCATTTCAATAGGTCAGTGGTATTTATTTATTTATTATTTTTTTTAAGTTAAAGTATAGTTGATTTACAATGGTTTGTTAATTTCTGCGGTATAGCAAAATGATTCAGATATATATATGTGTGTATATATATATTCTTTTATATATTCTTTTCCATTATGATTTTTCACAGGATATTGAATATAGTTCCCTGTGCTATACAGTAGGACCTTATTGTTTATCCATCCTCTATATACTGGTTTGCATCTGCTAATCCCAAACTTCCAATCCTTTCCTCCCCCAACCACCTCCCCCTTGGCAACCACAAGTCTGTTGTCTATGTCTGTGAGTGTGTTTCTGTTTCATAGATAAGTTCATTTGTATCATATTTTAGATTCCATATATAAGTGATATCATTTATTATTTGTCTTTCTCTTTCTGACTTACTTAGTATGAAAATCTCTAGTTCCATCCATGTTGCTGCAAATGGCACTATTTCGTTCTTTCTATGACTGAGTAGTATTCCGTTGTGTGTGTGTGTGTGTGTGTGTGTGTGTGTGTGTGTGTGTGTGTGTATGTGAACGGTACTTATAAAGAGACAGGCCCTGCTCTAGATTACAAAGAACTTGAGACATTAAAAACACCAAGGGTCCTTCTGGATGTAGACGTGTGGTGTACATGAGTGGCTCTCATATTTTAATGTATATCAGAATCACTGAGGGAACATATTAAAAATGTGATGATTCAGGCTCTAATAGTAGATATTCTTATTGAGTAACAATGGAGTCGATGCTGAAAGAGTATGACTTTGGTTTCCACTTTGAGAAACACGGGAAGGCACATTTCGATTTGGAACTAACGCTCTTCTGGCTATTCTCACAAAAACTTCCAGGTCCATGTAAGCGGCTTGGTGGGATTCTGGTACTCATAGCAGAGACAGGCCACCATCAGTAAAAGTTCTGCCATCCACTCAGCTTACATTCATCACAATCCTCCATCCTGACTTCCAGTCAGAATCACCTGTGGGGCTTTTAAACACATTAAGGGCTGGGCCTCTCTCCAGACCAGTTAAATCTGAGTCCCTGGGAAAGACAACTGGGCATTGGTGTTTTAAAACAAATCTCCTTGAGTGGTCCTAATGTGTGGTTAAGGCTGAGAACTAGCTGAACTTTCTTTAACATGCAGGGCTATGCTGTATGTATTCAAATAGTAAAAGAGCTGACCTTGAGTTTTAATGAGAATCTACAGTTACACTAGTTATACAATTTCAACAAGCATGGCTCACATCTTAAAATGAATACCCTTTTTGATTTTTAAAGAAAAACCAAGGAAGACTCTTTTAAAAGCTGTCATTATGGAATAATGAGGAAAGAAATGGAAAATATTAAAAGTTAATGCAATTTTGCATTTTGGTTGATGCAAAACTAGCTAGAACCAACAGTACCTCTTCTTTGCACAAAGAAGATGGTGTAGGTTGTCCCAGCACCCACAGAACATTGATGTGTGCTTAGTAGTGGGGATGATACAAAGCCAGAACCATTATATTGTCCTTTCCCAGGATTAGTTGTTTTAGAAGAATAGCATATCTAGAAAGGAAAACTCAACAACAAATGATTTACCTAACAGTTGTAGCATGGTGAGGAGGAAAGTTATTAAAAACTAAGAAACTGAAGGGGAAAATCTGAGCTAAGTGTGTTAATCTGAAATCAGTGGTAGGATGGAGAATAGGGTCATCAGTAAGTGAAGTTCAAGGAAGACAAGGAAAACTGGCATCTAATAAACCAAGCATCTTTATCTTGAAATGACTCTTCTACACACAGAATCTACATACAGTCCTCTTTCCAATAAAATCCTAATGGAGAAGACACAACATGCATTTCTTGACAAGCAATGTGGCTTTCTCTAGAAAACTGCTGGCTACATTGATTTAATTATAGCTCATGCAATGTGGCATAGAGAAAAGAGCCCAGGATTTAGAGTCACACTGCCTGTATTCAAGCCTTGGCTTTGTTGCTGACTCTCCAGTAGCCCTAAATATGTCACTTAGTTTTCACCTTTTTTTTTTTTTAATTTGCCAGATGAAATTAACAAAATCTATGTAAAGATTTTCTATGGGAATTAAATTTTGTCAATAAAATGTGGTTAAAGGAGTTTTGTAAGCTATAAAATTTTAGTAGTGGTTATTATGGCTGTCTACTAGGATATTTTACCAGCTCCTAGAATTCCAGCAAATGGATGGATAATGGTACAGTAGGGGTGTTCAATAAATATGTACCGAATGCACAAAGCATGAATGATTGAATATGTGGGACAAAGAGGAAGGAGGGAAGGAAAGAAGGAAAAAAGGAAGAGAGTGAAGAGGAAGGAAGGGAGGAGTAAGGATGTTTTAAAACATTTTAAATATTTTATTTGAATAAAGAATCATCCATCAGGAGTTATTGAGATCTTTGCTGTGCACAGGGAAAAGAGGATTCAAAGGGACCATAAACAGCATCCAGCGAAATCCCAGTTTTATAGGAGAGAGAAATAAGTGATTTGGTTTTCCATTGTCATAATATGAGATTGCAGGGTCATTTTAATATCTTTCAACAAGTACAGAGAAAGTATGCAAAGATGGGATGGTGATGCCAGGTCTTTGACTCTTCAACATTTCCAAAATAAATTGTCCCTAAAAAAGCAGAACTCCACATCCCCTTTCCACTAGGATTGCATGAAGTCGTCCATCTCGAAAGTCACAAAAGAAGTGGTCAGAGATTATACACCATGAATTTCCAAAAACCTGGTAAAAATCCTTAAAATTCTCAGGACAGACAAAATTAAGTCCATAAAATGCCCATTCTGCCAAAAGGAAAGCACATTCATTATTGCTGCTAGAAAGGAAATATTCAAACAAGTCTCAAGGGTAAATTGCACAATCAAACAATTTAGCAAATCTGGCAGAACAACCCACTGAGATATGAGCAGGCAGACCCTCTGCTTTCATCTGTCATGGAGCATTTTCTCTCTCCTGGAGTCCTTTCTCTATGAGGCTAACTCTTCTATGACCTATGCTGTTAGATATCTTCCAGGCACACTATTCTATAACAAGGTTCTGTTTGAACTTCAATAACTAGACCCCTTGGATGAGGTGCAAAGATGACCCACTTTATATTAAACTCAATTCTATAAGAAATAATAGGGTCCTGTGATGGGGTTATGGAATATTTAAACTGATTGATAGACTCAAAAACCTTGCTTTAGCCCAGCAGGCAGGGAATTTATATTGGAAAGAACAAAGGATATGAAATCAGAAAACCAAAATTCAGGTAGTTGTGTCCTCTGCTGATGAATGATATAATTGTTGAAGCAATAACCTCTTCTTATCTCAACTTTTTCACCTATCAATGGAGTATGCCATTACTATCTCTTATTCATATTATGGAGTTGCTGTGATGCTAGGAAAAAATGTAGGCAATGAATCTTATTACTATATTTATTATGGATGGTACATGTGATCCTTTTTGTCAGTTTCCATCATTCCTCTCAGTTTCTTGGAAACAGCAAGAGAATTGTTCCTGGTGCATCAGGAATCTTGATGAGCCTACACTGAGTTGAGTGTTATCCCTCTTACCCATCACTAGTTTAAAGCCTTCAGGTGAATTATGTCGTATGGTACTTGTAGATTGCAATTCACTTATTGAAGGAGTTCTATTTAACTTCACTTTTCTTAAGTCTATTTCATACCTCTTAAAGTTTCTTATTCAACTGTTATGCTATTTCCCAATTTTTCTATTTGCTACATTTCAATGGCCTGTCCATATTTCATTATCTCTTTCACTCTTTGCTTCAGTTGTCATCTCTAAATGGGATATTTTACACAGAATGCCCAAATACAAAAAGAAGGGCACGCTCACTCAATCACTAACATAGCTCTAAACTGCCAAACATCTGATGGAGTTTGGTGGGATTACTTCCAGTTTCCATAAAGACTTCGGTACTTTTCAAATAATCTCTCTGTTTTTCCTTTAAAAAGAGTGGAAAAATTAAAATGAAAATATATTAGAGTTATGTTTATAAAATAGTAAAGCTTATTATAAATTAAACAGAAGAAAATATTACATTAACCTATAGAGCATTCATTCCACAAAATTATTTTATCGATAACAATGCAGATCCTAAACCTACATTGTAAGTACTTTGGGAGAAAGTCATTAAGTCTTTACAATATTCGTTTAGCTCAAAAAATTGGCATTCCAATTACAATATCTTTTGGTAACAAGTACACAAACATATTTTCACAGAATATCAATAATATTCATCCTTCCTTGGTTTCAAGGATTACTAGTGGAATTATAGAATGGTGAAGTCTTTTAGGAGCTAGTTTGGCAGTATATATCATAATTATAACTATATTTAGCTTATGACCTAGAAATTGTATTTTACATCTGCCCAAAGATGTGATATATAAAAATGTTCTTTGTATCATTAGTTGAAGTACAAAAGGTGAAGGAAAATACATACTCACTAGTAAATAAGTTATAGCACAAAGATTGTATGGCACACTGCAGAAGCCTAAGTGTATAGACATGACAAGATCTTCAAGACACATCATTAGATTATCAAAGCAAGTTCCATAGTAATATGTATAATATGATCTTATTTAAGCTGTATGTATCTATGAACATACACACCACTCACTGGAAAATTGACAGTACACAGAATCATTGATAGTAACAGGGATAGAAAGAATGGGAATAGATAAAGAGATAAGGGAAATTTTTATGTTTTGTTCTAAACACTTTTCTATTTTTGAATCATATATTGATATAATGAGAAAGTATGCCTATATAACTTAATAAAAAACAGATATTTTAAAAATGTGTTTCACCATTCTGGAATATGACTAGGAAAGAAAAATAAATACTAAGAATATGTTAGATCCCCCTATCTGATTTCCTTTATATGCCTTTTGGTTTATTTTAGTTCCTGAATATGCAATACAGAGTGTTTAACTCTGCTTGTATGTAGAACTGTAATGCAAATATCTCAGACATGGTCATATTTGCTTCATTCAATAATTTTGAAATAAACATCCAAATAAATGAAGGAATAAATGGATGAAACCCATGAGTAACTCCAAGTGTCTACCAGCTTACCAAGAAGTCTACATCCTTGCAGCCTTCATTCACAATCTCAAATTCCAAAATTTCTCGAGCTCGCTAAGAGGTAGGATATGGATAAACAATGTGAATGACCCCAAGCTCCTTCATTTTGTGGACCTTTGATGAAGTCTCCTTGAGTTTCACTGACTTTGTCCCACTTTCCCTGTTTCTGGCTTTCTGGTAGACCACAAGGGGGCAGAGGGGCGTCACCCATTTAATCGGTGTCCAGGCTGTGCTGACCTCACACAGCCTGGTGGGTCCTCCACAGCTCCAGGGCCCCTCCTGGGCTGCCATCTAGATGGAGGCTGACAACCTTCACACAGCTGCCCTGTGCCCTGCCCATAGGCTGCCTGTGCCCTTGGCTCTGTCACCTCCCTCTAGATTTCCAGCATATACTGACTTGCAGATTTATCCTTACCTGAAGTTTGTGAGGGTACAAAGCATCTGTTTTCTCAAACGCCACTGCCAGAAGTTTCTCTCTAGCTACTTCTGGATCTTTGAACTTTCCACACATTCAGGAAATGCATTCCCTTCTTCTACCCAGCTCTTTCTATAAAATGAACCAGAGCTTCCTTTGAGTTTTCTAGCTCAACTCCTACTTTAGGTGGTATCATATCTTTGAATTCTTTCTAAACTCTAGAAATCCATGATTCTATTGTGACTATGGCTGAACCAATTCTTGTGGGATCAAGCAAAGCCAAGATGAATTTTACAGATTCCAATTAATCTCAGGTTTATATGATTACTATCTCTCTATGCACAAATCTTATTTTCTGTTCTAATTGTAACATTGTCAGATGATGATGATAGTGACAAAGATGATCCCTAATATCTGTTGAGCCCTTCCACGTGCCCATCCCTGTGCTGGGCATCACATCATTAATCCTCATAAACACATCACATCATTAATCCTCATAACAACCTACTTAGGCAGGTATTGTCAATGGTCCCATTTTACTGTTGAGAAACTGAGACCTGACAGATTGAAGAACTTGGTGAAGCGGTCTGGTACCAGAATTTGCACTCTCAGCCACCACCCTTTGCATCTTTAGAAGGTTTTCAGCTGAAATGTAAGAACATAAATGAGGATTGATTTTGCACATTGAAGTTTTTAAAGAATAAAGCCATCAAATAATAAAAGATGACATACAACAGCTTATTTGTGCCATGCCAACATTTGTAAGCCAATTGTACTTCAGTTGCAGAAAAGTATGTCCACATGCCTCCTTTGAATAGAAAGAGGCTGTTCAATTTTTTTTTTTTTTTGAAAAAAGAAATGTACAGCAGAAAATGGAGCAAACAGAATATGTATGTTAAAAATCTTCCCTGAGGCTGGAACAGGTAGGTAGTGACTCTCTATGCCCCTGAGAAAATAATAAGAAAGGAAATAAATGAGCTCCTAGCTTTTGAAAGTTTCCATCTTGGATACTTGCCAAATACAAACAGTGTGCAGTCTTCCAGCAGGCCCTGGTGAGGGTTTAATTATGTGGCTGCAAAGCATCATTATTGCTAACCAGGGGAACTTGCTAACTGAGAGAGGCCTGGGCAGTTCACTTCCTCCACAGATTTCAGATTTTTTTTTTCATTTTTTTCTTTATCAAGTTGGGACTCTAATGGAACCTTCCCAGGTACTCATCTCTTAGTAACTCTTTGAACTTACAACACCAGAGAGAAATGGCATTGATTGAACTTTCACAATGGCGAACACTAGCACCGATTAATCAGTTCCCTTGAAAAGAAAATTGGAACAGGTAGAGCTGGAGACTGGCTTACAGATGCAGGAGTTGGAATCATTCTGAAATAATCTCCTGCAGTTATAAACTAGGAAAGATTTTTTTTTCCCTCTAGCAGAGAAAACACTAAGATAATAATGCCTATTTATCTATTTAATGGGGATATTGAAAGGTTTACTTAGTTGTTGTTTGTAAATTGTTTGGGAAATGAAAACTGCTATATAAGTGCTAAATATGATTATTATTCAACCTAGCACTTTTATGTGAACCTTGTGTTCTGGTTTCTTCCTCTAAGTCTATTTCAGAACAGCTTAGCACCTCCACACAGAGCTTTCATAAAGGCTTCCACGCTCAGTCTGTTGAGAAGCCGAAAGTCCCTGATCACCCTGGACAAGACAAAAATTAAGCTCTGGATATAATTCACAGACGTTTTAAGACATCCTCAAAATGCTTCATCATTCATTACAGAGGTCTCACTAACCGGAAAAATATCACTGTAAAATCAACGGAAGAGTCAAACAGAAAAATGACCAATGTCATGACTTGTCAAAAGAATCATACACTCCCCCGTTAACCATGCCATCTGACCACAGGAGGAAGGTCCCTCCTAGGAAGGAAGATGAAAAATTAAAGTCATTTGGGTGTTCAACTCTTCATCCAGAAGTCCTCCCTCTACAGTTTCCAAGCGTCTTCAGATTGGTCCCAATTTTTCTGACTCACCCTTCTTTCAAACTTTCAATGAGACACAAAAGCATCCCAAAGGATGGAATACATTTTTGAAGGCATGAAAAAGTGTAATTGAAGAAAATGTCCTTTGTTTGGAAATCTTTTGTATTGGATATGCAACGTGTCTCACAAATCTCGACGTTTCATCTTTTGAACTGTGTGACCTAGAAAATGTGTTCATGGGAGCAACGCGAGACAATTGAGGAGTGCCTCAATTGGTCTTGCTCAACTCTAACTTCTACAAGTTCGTTAGAAAGTATGAGAAAAAAGTACCAGGGCTCCCACTGCAATCAACATCAGCTGCCATGCAATCAAGCACAAACAATTTGCAGGTGTTTTAGGGACTTTTCTGGGGAATAGTTGACATTTCTGTATAACGTGTCAAACCAGGGCAGGAGTTGAAAGAGATCAAAATGAAACAGAGAGCAAACTCCTAGCAGTTGGCTAATATCGCATCCAATTAAACAAATGACAGATGCTCACTAGAAGTTCCGGGGGTGGGGAGCTATACACAACTACAAGAAAATAAAAATAGCCACCATAACTTTTAAAGAATTTGGAGTTGGTTTGTGTGGTTGAATGTGCATGTATGCTGGTGCATGAGTGGGTGTAGGAGTGAGTGTGAGGTTTAACAAGGTTTCTAACAAGATCTTTTCAAGTTGTTGTTTTTGAAGAAATTACTATTCTATTACATCTATATTAAAAGTATCTGTATTTGTAACAATCGCTTTATTTTCTACAACTAAATGCACTTTGGCCAGCTTTATTACAGAAAACTAATGAGCATTTTAGCGTGGAATTTAAGTTGGCACAAATTTCCAGAGGGGGTTAATTAGAAACAGCTCCAATGGCAAAAGGGAGACTGAAGCCAAAGTTATTTGCCATGGCCAAGTTCCAATCACTCTCTGGAGTTCTTGCTATAAAAAGATAAGATATTGTTAAAGATGAAATTATTCCCATTCCCAGTTCTTCATCCAATTTTATATAGTGTACAACAAAAATGTCCACTTTCTTGATGAAATGGGCTACTGAAAATAAGTAAAACTCCAAATTCCTATCCTCAAAAGTCAAAAGATATTAGTCTTGCCTAGAAAAATTTGGCTCATTGATTTCCTGCTAGTTGTTCAGTATTCAGAAGAATTATCCAAATCTTGGAAATAGGCAAAAGGATGGCTGCATGCCTCTTAATATTGTACTGGAATATGCTTTAAGAGCATGTCCAAGGATTATTTATGTCTCTAAGGGAGTTGCTTTTCTGATTTGTTATTTACTATGGATTAGGGTCTAGAGTTTGTGAAGCTGAATGCTAACTTATAGATTTTTGTCTGTAGAGATGCAAATAATTTGGTCAGATAGAAAAGATAATCCCAAATGATTTGGTTTTATTGCCCTGTAGGACATTAACAAGTTTTGCCTTTAACTTAGCCAACACTTTCAGCATGCTTTTCCTAATAGACTCATATATACCCCTATTCTCAAAGGCTTTGTGAATCAGTTTTCCTATTCTGTTGGTTTACTCATTAATAAGTTAAATACATTTTGCTATATATTTATTCAATATTTATATGAGATTCATGTTTTTAATTTTTTAAAAATTGTACATTGACAGATTTGGAGGATATCCCACCGAAATTCCCAAATGGACTCAAATGCCAAGGCCAATTAAAGTACATTTCCTGAGAAGTGCACCTCCTGGGCTATTTAAACATAGGGAGATATTTTCTTGCTTGCAGGAGTGAATCTCAGGTGACACTAGGGTTTTATCTTTGCTGATTCTCTGTTGTTTTTCGTTGTTGTTCTTTTTCATGCTTGTGGCCACCTCTCTTCTCCCTTTTCTAATTCTGTTTTTTCCTGATTCTTGGTCAGGTCTGTCCACACCTAATTCAGCTTATTAGTCATTTTCATTTGTTTATCTATTTGTCTATCTGTGAACTGAGAGCAAATACTGTTAAAAGTATGTCATATTCACCAGAACGCAGAACTGCCCTTTGAGATCTGAACAGGTGGGCTTGGGTTTCTACAGTTACCTGTGGGTTCCTGCTGACCTTGTCCAATGGAAGCTGCTTGCTTTCCGTGTGTCTGTGTGTCTGTAATTGAGAAAAATTCAATAATTCCATAAAAAGTCTTCATGTAAATGAGAAATATGTCTTAACCTCTGAAGAGCATTAATAAATTAAAGTATAAATTCTCCCAAAATAAAGGAGGTCTGTTCTGAGTATGTGCTTGTATGAATCTAATACTCCCAGAATTTCAGGAAAATAAGGAAACTGTAGTTATAATATATTAAATGTGTCAGACATTTAAGAAAAAAACCCTTCTTACAGTGAACAAAGTCTCAGAGTATTTTTCATAAGAATTTAAGTTCACCTAATCAAGCTGAACGTTTGGACTAGTTTTTAATATTGGTTTAAAAGCAGCTATGTGTGTTATCTCTTATCGGTGTGGTATATAATACAATTTTATTTTTTATAAAATTTTATGATTTTATAAGGTTGGGTTTATTTTCCCATGAAAAAAGAATGTCTCAAAGGTCTCATATTTATTTATTGTTCAGATAAATTAGTAGTATTTCCACTAAATATTTAAAATTAAGAAAATATAAAATTATTTATTTAATTAAATTCTAGTCTTGACAAATATTTTTACATTAACAGTACTGATGTTCTAAAGCATATCTGATTAAATATCATTCTCACAATCCTTTAAACCCCTAATCCATTCTTAAATTAAGTTAATTAATGGATAATCTTTGGATACCTGGAAATAGGTATAAGATAGAATACTGAAACCTTGTCACTATTACAACTGTGTATACAATACGTGGGGTATATTTTTGTTTTTGAAGGAATAAAGAGAGTAGTTTAGTCTTAAAGTATCAGATTGTTCCAATATGATATTATCATAAAAGACAAACGAGCAAATTTACAGCAAGTTGCAGAAGGTTTGAGTGCAGTGAATGTTATTCATCACGGTTTCTAGTAATTGCAAATGATCATGAAAATAAGGAATGAAATATGTCAAAATTTTGCAAAGTTGGCTCATTTTGAAAGATTTATTTATAGCTGGTTAATCTTTTACTGTCAAATATTATATTAACACTAGAATTTTTTCTCAGTGATAAAACGACAAATGATCTTGCAGTATTTAGTAGCCTCTAAGACAGAGTAAATATCAGTCTTTACTTTCTATGTAATCTGCCCAAGTAGCAGATTCTCTATCTCATTAGAATCACTTCCTGTGCTATGGGCAAATTTTATATCTATGATCTGAAAAAAAAGGAAGAACAAAGACAGTTCTTGGGCTTCCCTGGTGGCACAGTCATTGAGAATCTGCCTGCCAATGCAGGGGACACGGGTTCGAGCCCTGGTCTGGGAAGATCGCACATGCCACGGAGCAACTGGGCCCATGTGCCACAATTACTGAGCCTGCGCGTCTGGAGCCTGTGCTCCGCACCAAGAGAGGCCGCGATAGTGAGAGTCCTGCGCACCGCGATGAAGAGTGGCCCCCACTTGCCGCAACTAGAGAAAGCCCTCACATAGAAACGAAGACCCAACACAGCCATAAATAAATAAAATTTAAAATAATAATAATAATAATAATAATAAAATAAAAGAACCGTGAAAAAAAAAAAAGACAGTTCTTCATTCCTGACAGAGCTAAGTTTCCTTTTAATTGTTTTATATTCTATGTTTATTTAAAATATTGCACTGTCACTTTGATGAACTGGTAATCAAGCCAACATTCTCAGGACCCATGATCCTATCTTAGTCAAGAGATCAAATATTTTTTGATAAATCTGTTGATTTTGCCTTGTCAAGATCAGACGTTATATCTATTAACTATGAGTGTGTTAAATATCCTTTGCATGTAAAACTAGATTTCAAATGGGTACACACACAAATTTCTTCCTTCACTCTATGTAAAGAGAGATGGTAAAAGTAACTTGGTTTGGCTGATGTATCTGTATTTCTTTATTACTCCAACAATTATCATAAAAACTGCATAGGAAGGGTTTCTCAAATCAAAGAAGTTCTGCTTACCTCAGATTAACTTTATGTAGGTAAAAACAGTAATTACAAATATTTCAGAGATTATAAATTTCACAGATTTGTCAATCGTCTTTCCGTCCTTGACATGTTTTTACCTTCAGAGGAAACACTGATCAGATTCTCACAACCCAATGGAGAATTTTACTCTCCTCTGCTCTCATATTATTGGTTACCATAATAAATTAACTGTGGTCATTTCATCAGCAAATACTTGAAAGTTTTGCTATAAGCTATGGACTGGAAATTGGGCTTTAAACAAAAAAGGATAGGCTCAGTGCTTCAGTAAAAATGACTCAATCAGGTGCTTTTAACTATTGATTTTTCAAGAAATAAACTCATGGGACCAAGCTTTGAAGCTTGAGCTGGCATCACTTAAATAACTCTGAGATTGTCTGAGTTAGCTCTGAATTGAATCATGATTTCCAGGAGCCTTTTTCATTCAGAAGCAGACAACTTTCCTGGAAGCCAACTGCTGACCCCAAATCCAAAAGATCAACAAGATGTAACTCACACAGTATAGAATGAGCAGGGAAGGGAAATCAAATTACAGTTATTTGTTTTGGAATATTTTTGTATTAGTTTTACTTTCTACTTTCCTAAGGGTAGAGGAAGAACTTTCTCTTCTTTTGAATAACTCTTTATTCCTTAATTCATAAATGGTATCTTCTCCCTGACACCTAAATTTAAAACCAAACTAACAAACACACATACACACAAAAACTCTTCTGAGTCTCATTAATTCTCTTGGAAATGTACTTATTTGCCAGAATTTGACTTCATTTTTACCAGGACATAACTGGATAAATTGATTTTACAATCAAGGCTACCCTGGCAATAACATAGTTGAGAATAAATCTCATCCTGGTTAGATATGACAAACCCATCATTAAGGCATAGGAATTGTACCTCACATGTAGAACTGTTGCCCACAGAGTCTTTCCAAGAACCTGAGGCAATACCTGTTCTGTGTTTTACAGGGTCTCGTATACACAGACACAACCTAATCAGATTTGGTAGACTTTGAGCAGAGAGCAATTCTCCCAAATTTATAGGAACTGCAGATACAACTTATAGGTATGAAAGTTTCAGGTTTGGATTTACTTTCCTAGCCATGGTATAGAAGAACCAGCAGGAGCAATTTTTTTTTAAAAGAAAGTAAAAAGAGGACTTCCCTGGTGGCGCAGTGGTTAAGAATCCTCCTGCTCACAAGGGAATCCCCATAAGGTTAACAGCTGATCTTTCAGCAGAAACTCTGCAAGCCAGAAGGGAGTGGCAGGATATACTTAAAGTCATGAAGGAGAAAAACCTACAACCAAGGTTACTCAACCCAGCAAGGATCTCATTCAGATGTGATGGAGAAATTAAAACCTTTACAGACAAGCAAAAGCTGAGAGAGTTCAGCACCACCAAACCAGCTTTACAACAAATGCTAAAGGAACTTCTCTAGGCAAGAAACACAAGAGAAGGAAAACACCTACAATAACAAACACAAAATATCTAAGAAAATGGGAATAGGAACATACATATCGATAATTACCTTAAATGTAAATGGATTAAATGCTCCCACCAAAAGAGACAGACTGGCTGAATGGATACAAAAGCAAGATCCATATATATGCTGTCTACAAGAGACCCACTTCAGACCTAGAGACACATACAGACTGAAAGTGAGGGGATGGAAAAGATATTCCATGCAAATGGAAATCAAAAGAAAGCTGGAGTAGCAATTCTCATATCAGACAAAATAGACTTTAAAATAAAGAATATTACAAGAGACAAAGAAGGACACTATATAATGATCAAGGGATCGATCCAAGACGAAGGTATAACAATTGTAAATATTTATGCACCCAACATAGGAGCACCTCAATACATAAGGCAAATACTAACAGCCATAAAAGGGGAAATCGACAGTATCACAATCGTAGTAGGGGACTTTAACACCCCACTTTCACCAATGGACAGATCATCCAAAATGAAAATAAATAAGGAAATACAAGCTTTAAATGATACATTAAACAAGATGGACTTAATTGATATTTATAGGACATTCCACCCAAAATCAACAGAATACACATTTTTCTCAAGTGCTCATGGAACATTCTCCAGGATAGATCATATCTTGGGTCACAAATCAAGCCTTGGTAAATTTAAGAAAATTCAAATCGTATCAAGTATCTTTTCCGACCACAACACTATGAGACTAGATATCAATTACAGGAAAAGATCTGTAAAAAATACAAACACATGGAGGCTACACAATACACTAGTTAATAACGAAGTGATCATTGAAGAAATCAAAGGGGAAATCAAAAAATACCTAGAAACAAATGACAATGGAGACACGATGACCCAAAACCTATGGGATGCAGCAAAAGCAGTGCTAAGAGGGAAGTTTATAGCAATACAAGCCTACATCAAGAAACAGGAAACATCTCGAATAAACAACCTAAACTTGCACCTAAAGCAATTAGAGAAAGAAGAACAAAAAAACCCCAAAGCCAGCAGAAGGAAAGAAATCATAAAGATCAGATCAGAAATAAATGAAAAAGAAATGAAGGAAATAATAGCAAAAATCAATGAAACTAAAAGCTGGTTCTTCGAGAAGATAAACAAAATTGATAAACCATTAGCCAGACTCATCAAGAGAAAAAGGGAGAAGACTCAAATCAATAGAATTAGAAATGAAAAAGGAGAAGTAACCACTGACACTGCAGAAATACAAACGATCATGAGAGATTACTACAAGCAACTCTATGCCAATAAAATGGACAACCTGAAAGAAATGGACAGATTCTTAGAAATGCACAACCTACCGAGACTGAACCAGGAAGAAATAGAAAATATGAACAGACCAATCACAAGCACTGAAATTGAAACTGTGATTAAAAATCTTCCAACAAACAAAAGCCAAGGACCAGATGGCTTCACAGGCGAATTCTATCAAACATTTAGAGAAGAGCTAACACCTATCCTTCTCAAACTCTTCCAGAATATTGCAGAGGGAGGAACACTCCCAAACTCATTGTACGAGGCCACCATCACCCTGATACCAAAACCAGACAAAGATGTCACAAAGAAAGAAAACTACAGGCCAATAACACTGATGAACATAGATGCAAAAATCCTCAACAAAATACTAGCAAACAGAATCCAACAGCACATTAAAAGGATCATACACCATGATCAAGTGGGGTTTATTCCAGGAATGCAAGGATTCTTCAATGTACGCAAATCAATCAACGTGATACATCATATTAACAAATTGAAGGAGAAAAACCATATGATCATCTCAATAGATGCAGAGAAAGCTTTCAACAAAATTCAACACCCGTTTATGATAAAAGCCCTGCAGAAAGTAGGCATAGAGGGAACTTTCCTCAACATAATAAAGGCCATATATGACAAACCCACAGCCAACATTGTCCTCAATGGTGAAAAACTGAAACCATTTCCACTAAGATCAGGAACAAGACAAGGTTGCCCACTCTCACCACTATTATTCAACATAGTTTTGGAAGTGTTAGCCACAGCAATCAGAGAAGACAAAGAAATAAAAGGAATCCAAATCGGAAAAGAAGAAGTAAAGCTGTCACTCTTTGCAGATGACATGATACTATACATAGAGAATCCTAAAACTACCACCAGAAAACTACTAGAGCTAATCAATGAATTTGGTAAAGTAGCAGAATACAAAATTAATGCACAGAAACCTCTTGCATTCCTATATACTAATGATGAAAAATCTGAAAGTAAAATTAAGAAAACACTCCCATTTACCATCACAACAAAACGAATAAAATATGTAGGAATAAACCTACCTAAGGAGACAAAAGACCTGTATGCAGAAAATTATAGGACACTGATGAAAGATATTAAAGATGATACAAATAGATGGAGAAATATACCATGTTCTTGGATTGGAAGAATCAACATTGTGAAAATGACTCTACTACCCAAAGCAATCTACAGATTCAATGTAATCCCTATCAAACTACCACTGGCATTTTTCACAGAACTAGAACAAAAAATTTCACAATTTGTATGGAGACACAAAAGACTCCGAATAGCCAAAGCAATCTTGAGAACGAAAAATGGAGCTGGAGGAATCAGGCTCCCTGACTTCAGACTATATTACAAAGCTACAGTAATCAAGACAGTATGGTACTGGCACAAAAACAGAAATATAGATCAATGGAACAGGATAGAAAGTCCAGAGATAAACCCATGCACATATGGTCACCTTATCTTTGATAAAGGAGGCAAGCATATACAGTGGAGAAAAGACAGCCTCTTCAATAAGTGGTGCTGGGAAAATTGGACAGGTACATGTAAAAGTATGAAATTAGAACACTCCCTGACACCATACACAAAAATAAACTCAAAATGGATTAAAGACCTAAGTGTAAGGGCAGACACTATCAAACTCTTAGAGGAAAACATAGGCAGAACACTCTATGACATAAATCATAGCAAGATCCTTTTTGACCCAGCTCCTAGAGAAATGGAAATAAAAACACAAATAAACAAATGGGACCTAATTAAGCTTAAAAACTTTTGCACAGCAAAGGAAACCATAAACAAGACCAAAAGACAACCCTCAGAATGGGAGAAAATATTTGCAAATGAAGCAACTGACAAAGGATTAATCTCCAAGATTTACAAGCAGCTCATGCAGCTCAATAACAAAAAAACAAACAACCCAATCCAAAAATGGGCAGAAGACCTAAATAGACATTTCTCCAAAGAAGATATACAGATGGCCAACAGACACATGAAAGAATGCTCAACATTATTAATCATTAGAGAAATGCAAATCAAAACTACAATGAGGTATCATCTCACATTGGTCAGAATGGCCATCATCAAAAAATCTAGAAACAATAAATGCTGGAGAGGGTGTGGAGAAAAGGGAACCCTCTTGCACTGTTGGTGGGAATGTAAATTGATACAGCCACTATGGAGAACAGTATGGAGGTTCCTTTAAAAACTAAAAATAGAACTACCATACGACCCAGCAATCCCACTACTGGGCATATACCCTGAGAAAACCATAATTCAAAAAGAGTCATGTACCACAATGTTCATTGCAGCTCTATTTACAATAACCAGGACATGGAAGCAACCTAAGTGTCCATCATCGGATGAATGGATAAAGAAGATGTGGCACATATATACAATGGAATATTACTCAGCCATAAAAAGAAATGAAATGGAGGTATTTGTAATGAGGTGGATGGAGTTAGAGTCTGTCATACAGAGTGAAGTAAGTCAGAAAGAGTAAAACAAATACAGTATGCTAACACATATATATGGAATCTAAGGAAAAAAAAAAAAAAGGGTCATGAAGAACCTAGTGGCAAGATGGGAATAAAGACACAGACCTACTAAAGAATGGACTTGAGGATATGGGGAGGGGGAGGGGTGAGATGTGACAGGGTAAGAGAGTGTCATGGACATATATACACTACCAAATGTAAAATAGATAGCTAGTGGGAAGCAGCCGCATAGCACAGGGAGATCAGCTCAGTGCTTTGTGACCGCCTGGGGGGGTGGGATGGGGAGGGTGAGAGGGAGGGAGATGCAGGAGGGAGGAGATATGGGAACGTGTGAATATGTGTAGCTGATTCACTTTGTTATAAAGCAGAAACTAACACACCATTGTGAAGCAATTATACTTCAATAAAGATGTTTAAAAAAAAAAAAAAAAGAATCCCCCTGCCAATGCAGGGGACACGGGTTCGAGCCCTGGTCCGGGAAGATCCCACGTGCCACGGAGCAACTAAGCCCGTGTGCTACAAATACTGAGCCTGTGCTCTAGAGCCCATGAGCCACAACTACTGAGCCTACGTGCCACAACTACTGAAGCCCGTGCACCTAGAGCCCATGCTCCACAACAAGAGAAGCCACCACAATGAGAAGCCTGCGCACCACAACAAAGAGTTGCCGCTGCTCGCCACAACTAGAGAAAGCCCACGTGCAGCAACGAAGACCCAATGTAGCCATCAATCAATCAATCAATCAATCAATCAGTCAATAGAAAAAAGAAAAACCCTCAAGAATAATAGATGTCATTGAAAATGAAATCTGAGATTCCTCATGAATTTTTCAGTCAGAAGTTAATTATCTGGGCTTGGTACTTGTGCAACCCTGTGAATCTCTGGATTTGCTGAGTGGCAAGGAGGCTTATGTGGTTAATTAACACCTCTTGCTGCACCTCTGAAAATTAATCCATCAAAAACAGGATGAGATCAGCATTTTCGTAATCAAGAATAATCTTTCGAGATTTGTTATTTACTTATGATCACCAGAAGGACTACTAAAAAAAAAATCTCAAATTTGAAAATAGGCTTAAAAAAAATGACTGCATGTTCTTTTAAAATGTCATACTTCATCATTGATTAATAGGCACTTCCAAGGAATATTGAATTCTCCAGGGGATTTTACCTTTATTTAATTTGCAATTTACTATTGATTGAGGCCTAGACTCCTTGAGGTTACAAGTTAACTTGCATTTCCATCCTGTAGACATGGAAGTAATGTCAGTCTTGAAGAGAAAATAACTCTAAATACCCTGCCCTCCAAGACTTACACCAGGTTCATCCCTAAAGTGACCAACTATTTCAGCATGCCTTTCCTGAATATATAAACCCCTGCTCTTCAAATGTTCTCCAGATTTGCCATTGTTCTGGTTTTCTCATTAATGAGTTAAATTTTTGACGTGTTCATTCTATAAGAAATTCATGTGAATCATTCTTACATGAGTCATTTTATGAGGACATGGGCCATGATTCCTAACTTTTTGAAAATTACACTTTGACATAAGCCAATCTCTATTAATTGAAAAAAAAAAAAACTGAATAAGCTAAGGTGAGCATCACATCTCGTTACAATTCATTTCAACTTTTCACTTCCTGAAAAAGTCCACAAAGTGTTTGGTTCTAGCTTAGCTAAAAAATTTGGTACTCTTACAAATAACTCCTATAAGATGATTTTAAGTCATAATTTATCTCCAATGTACTGATTCTGTCCCTTAATTCACTAAAATATGTGTATGCTTATTTATTCTGTGTAAAAATGAACTAGGGAAGATGAGTAAGAAATGACAGGGTGAGTCATAGTCTTGGATGTCATACCATTGTAATCATTATAGAATTATCAGCGAGTTTGGAGATTTACTCAATAAAATGTATCACGCGGCCCAGTACTCTTGCCAAGGTATAATGTCAAGTTCTCATCATCCCCCAGAAGGAGCAATGATAACTGAAATACCAAATTGAGGCAAATCTTTGATTTAGGTTACATTTTTATGACTTTCTTGACCCACAATTCCCTTTCCCTCCTGTCCATCCCACACATTGATATGAAAGGAACTCCAGTTGATATATGTCAGGACTGTTTTGATCCAGTTCAAGTTTGAAATAAAGCATCTTCTAACAACAAAGCAAAGACAGGACAAAGAGCAAATCCGTTCTCTTCTACTGCACGGAATAATGCCATTCAGCAGGCGGTATATATATAGCGGACTGGTTTGACTAACATACATTTGGCTTAAGAGTGATTTTTTTAGAGTATTTACTTATGAATATGATGGAAAGAAAACCTTGACTTAGAACCAGATGTTACACTAGATGTAGATTTAGTGATGGATCTGTAATTTTTATATATTTATTTTTATATTCCCAGCTTCAAATAAATCTCATATCAATTCCTTTAATTATGCATTCGAAGAGAACAAAAGCAACAGTAGATGGAAAAGGGCTCCAGGGAGAGAATAGTATATGTGATGGTTGGTAAGGGACTTCTGCAGGCAGGTGCCAGTCACTCCAGATTTGGCAAAGTGACCTCTCTGAGTTATCAATTATCTATCTCATTGCAGCAGAATCCTGAGCAAGGAGAAGCCAGAGTAGATATCTAGACGGTCCTGAACTACTTTCAATCCAAGAAATAAAGCTCACTCCCACTCCATTCTGCAGTGTTCAACATTTCCCCACCAATAGTCCAGAGCTTCAAGCACAAATGACTTCAGGGTCAATAACAAACACACTAAGCAGCCTGCTACAAGGCAAGTGGAAACAGTGGGGAAGGTGACAATATGTCAAGCCTGAAAGCTTTAGGTTCAAACACAAAACAATCATTAACTGTCTCTGGGTTATATTTGACTCTCATCCAACTCTTCATGGGTCTGATCTTGGACTGTAGAGCTTCATTTCCTAATTAGTAAAGGAAAATTATGAATTAGAACCAAGTTACCAAGCAGGTCAATAAGACACCCCAAGTTAACCAATGCAGGATTGAGCATTTACTGCAAAATAAAGACTGTACCACAATGAAGAAAATAATTTATACTTGTGCAGAGCTTAACACAAACGAAACAACGCATGTATCATCACATTTATATAAGACAATAAGGTTATTTTCTTTTATGGCTATTGTACTGCTTTTAACTACCTCTGCTAACACTAGAACTGCTACTACTACTACTAAACTTTTTGCTCTGATTGCGACTATAAATACAGAAATTCCCCTATTTTCATACCATAGTATCATCCTAAGACTTTTCAGATAATGGAAATGAAAGTTATAGGAAGAAAATAAATTTATCCAAAGTGCATATGAACCTGCAAACACGACTCACTTTGTAGATATAATCATTGATACTCTTTATCCACCACTAATACATAGTCTTTAATTCTGTCATTTTCCTTCAAATTTATCTCACATCCACACACCTTAAGTCTGGTGTGTGTCCAACTGAGGTTAAAGAGTCATCATTTCTGCCCACCTGTACTTTTACCTGTGTCTCAGTTGCATTGTGTTTGAAACCAATTCTCATTTTCATGTTATCACTTTCTTATTTAAAAAAAAAAAAAAACTGTTAAATGCAAAACACAATAAAATGTTCACAAACCCTGCTACATGAAAAGACGATGAAATGCCCCAATTGGCACCTGGATGGCAGGCAATGTCACTGTGGAATAGTTTGAAATACTGTTTGGTCTTCTGGTATAAGAGAGTCTGATTTGTGTTCTAGAAAAGGAGTTTGGACTTGTCCAATACTTAACAGTAAAACACACAGAGACACACAAACACACACGCTCTTCTCTTCCTTTTTCTAATTCTGCCACAGTCAGGATCTTGTCTGGTGTCGACACTTGCTGTTCTAATCCGGGTTTGTTGATCTCAAACCTTGTGACCTTTCACGTTCCACACTTGAACATATAGTCCAGCAAAGAAAAGTGAAAAGGCTTGCAGCTTACTAAAGCTTCTGTGGACATTTTCCAGCAAATTGTATGTGGATAAAGGTGAAAAAATCCAAAACCCTTCCCCTTCACATTGCTTGAGGAGGGCAAGCGGCAGGTGAGGGAGCATTAGTCAGTTTACTTCAGGCTGTGTGGGAGGAAAAACAGCTTTTCTTTGTTCCCAGAGATGATCTTTCTTGATCACCGTTGTGAATAACTTTAAGGCTGTTTTAGAACCTTGTTAAAAGTTAAATGTATTTGTAAAACTTACGATCGAGTAAACTTGTGTAATGTAAACTTCAAGCCTTTTAACAGAAAGCAGCTGTATCAGGAAGCGGCCCTGAATTTGGTCCTGTACACATTTATGGGGGCTGAGGGACTATTTGATATAGATTAAGGATAACAAAAGACAAGGTCTCAAAGGGCAATGAGCTGGGGTTAACGGAGGTGGTGTAGCAGCTGTGAAAGCCCCTTATAATTGGAAAAAGATAACCACTGGGAGATTTCATGCTAGCACATGCACAAATTGGAGTTTCTCTCCCTCTCTCTCTCTCTCTCTCTCTATCTCCTTCTCCCTCTCCCCCACCCACTGCCCATTCATTTCTTCCTCTCTCTGCCTTTCAGATTTCTTTTCAGCTACTTCTTTAACAGAAAGATTGAGGAGGTAGTTTTTTTGATAATGACACAAAGAAAGCAACTAAGAACGCTGCCTCTCTGATTAATTTCTAAATGAATGGAAGGGTATGTGATCCAGGCAAGGGGTTTAGCAAAATGTTGTCCGTAGATTATGAGTCTAGAAGGTATCAATTCTAACATAAAATAATCAAGTGATTGAGAGAACTTCCCTGGTGGCTCAGTGGTTAAGAATCAGCCTGCCAATGCAGGGGACACGGGTTTGAGCCCTGGCCCGGGAAGATCCCACATCCATGAAGCAACTAAGCCCGTGTGCCACAATTACTGAAGCCCGCACACCTAGAGCCCGTGCTCCTCAACCAGAAAAGCCACTGCAATGAGAAGCCCACACACCGCAACAAAAAGTAGCCTCCACTCGCCACAACTAGAGAAAGCCTGCACGCAGCAACGAAGACCCAACACAGCCAAAAATAAATAAATAATTTTTTTTTAAAGTGATTGGGAAAATGCTAACTAAGCATAATTTGGAGCTAACTTGCCTGGTTTCAAATCAGGACTTCACAGCAATGTCCAGCTGTGTGACCTTTGGCAAGTCACATAATTCTCTGAGCCTCATCTGTGAACTGAGCACATGGTAGTCCCCTATAAGGCTGCTGTGAGCATTAAATCAGTTATTACTATTAAGGTGCTTAGAATAGTTCCAGGCACATCGTAAGTGCTCAATGAATGTTAGCTATTTCCCATATCTGGACAGAGCCTCAGGATTTGGCTCAGCAGTGATTATTAATCATTTAGATTTATAGAACACAACTTCCAGTTGAAACAGGAGGTTTACGTTTTAGAAACCAGGTGTAATTGGGTACATTCTTTAATGTGGTTCAGGGGATTTATTAACCCACATGTTTGTGTTTTAAAATAATTATATTTGTAGAAACAAAAGTTGTGTAACAGAAAAGATAGTATGTAGCCTCTCCTTCTCTTCTCTTTCTTGTTAGCCCACTCCAATGGAAATCATGAAATATTACCAAAATACTAGCATAGACAGGTATCTCGGAGAGAATAAATCATATCTTTTAGGCATTAGAAACCCCAAAACGTGCTGGGAAAAACTTTAAACAGCAGATTATAATTTTCCCATTCAGATGCATGGTAAGAAAAAAACAAGGTTGAAATGATACTCCTTCTCATGCCAAGCATATAGAGCATTTCTGGCCGTCACCCCAAGAGTCTGAGGCTGTCTGCAACCCAGCTTCCTTGGCTTGAAGTTGGATTAAAGCCCTGAGTTGAGTAGCCTGCCAGCCTGACCCATGGATTACAGATGGCTTTCCCCATGCACAGTCATGCTGGGACATCTGGCACAATTTCAATCAATGTTGAAAGATCCTTTTGGGTCACAGTCATCTTTGTCATGGTTCTGTTGTTATTTTTATCAGAATCTCTCCTCTTTTGTGCTTGCAATTATCCCATTTCAGCTTCCCATAGACAGCAGGCTTTTTATGGAGCTGTGATCCTATTCTAGTTGGTGCATTTCTGTTACAATAAACATAGCCCCGGTTGGTGGATGGGGACTCCTCCAGGACTTCCTTATAAATGACCTTGGCCTGTCACTAGATATTAAGTTGGTGTCCGGGGTGGCAGTGATGAAACGATGTGCAAGTTGAAATGGATGTTGAAGGGGTTCAAGTCTGACTTCAGCAAAAGGTGCTGAGTGAACACCACTGATTTGTGGTACTTTTAGTCTGACTTGGAACTTTAGGCAACTTTTACAAATCTTGCCAAGTTCTGTTTAAATACATTTCTTCTAATTGAGCCCTATTAAATGTAAATTCTGGCACAAAGCAGTTTGAAGAGAATCAGAATATAATGCAATTTCTATCTAATATCATATTCTTTCTTACCTCCTAGAGGACTATGCAGAATTTTTTACTGGGGATGTTTATTTTGGGAATCTCTGACTAATGGGCTCCAGGCTGTCTGCGTAACAAAAGTTAGTGCTAGTTCTAAGTTCTGAGGAGCTTACAATGGTTTCTCTGGAAATGTTGGTCTATGATTCCATTTGTCATCAGACCTGTTAGCAGTTTATGGTCGTGGTCAGTCCGCAAACTAGAGCTCAGGAGCTAAATCGAGCCTATTGCTTTTTTTTGGTAAAGAAAGCTTTATGAAACACAGCCATGCCTTTTCATTTACCTACTGTCTGTGGCTGCTTTGGACTTACAATGGCAGACTTGAGTGGTTGCAACAAAGACCTTGGTCCGCAAAGCCTACGATATTTACTATCTGACTCTTTATAGAATAAGCTTATCCAGTCCCTGCTCTAGAGCAAAATGCTTTAGAAATTGGGCAGGCAAAGATTCTCCAAAGTGTGTGAGTGCTTAAAAAGTTCTCAAAAATCAATTTCCAAATTCTCATGGACTTTTCTAAAGGCCATCCTGAGAAAACCTCAGAAGAGCCTAGCTCTTTCTTGGAAGGGAGGGAGGGAGAGAAAAGAAGGAGAAAGGGAGGGATGGAAGGAAGAGAAAGAGGAGACAAGGAAGAAAGCATCACCTTTCCCCAAAGGGGGCAAAGGGAGTGAAAGCTTATTTTAATGATTAATCAAGACATTACAGAATGCTTTCCAGTCTTTCCCTGCCCTGTAGTGTTACTGTTGAAAGCAGAACTTCTTTTCAAATGGGCATTCTAGACTCAGAATACTCTGAGCTGAGATGAATGGATAGCAGAGTCAGACTGTGGGAGTAATGACAATTTTTATTTAACAGCTTTAATTTGTCCATCTCCCTTGCCACCCAAAACAAAACCAAAAACAAAACCCATCAAAATCAGTATGGTGAAATAATGTATCCCTCTTGAGGGAAACCTTTTGAGAATAAAGCATAAGTCATTGCTACTAAATATTGAACTTTAAAATAAATATCTTCACTTATTTAAATATAAACAGATGTGAATTTACCTTGAAGCTACGGAAGCTTAAGCTTCAAGGACCCTCACTGGCATGGGACCCTTCCAAGGCCCTGCGAGGGGCACAAGCAATGTGTCCACAGAGTCATGTGTTTTTGTAAAAATGATGGAAGTAAGCTATTTTAACTGCAACCTGTTAAAACCATTCTTTGTGTCCATACTAACTTGCATGCTTCTTCATTATGTAGAGTAGCATCTGATTAGCTGTGAGAAGTTTAGGATCTTTCTAAGGAGAGCTGAGCAGCCGATACATTCAGTCTGGCATTAGGGGATGTATTTATGTGGTTTACAGTCACATCAGTATATAGTTGCGTTTTTACCAGCTGTCCAGTGCCGGAACATCTTCTAGGAAATCTTTCCCATCCTCTGTGCTGACTCACCTATCATCCTGGTTCACATGTAGGATCATGATGGGAACTTGTCCTAGAAGATCGAAAACATGTGGGTGGTGAAGGAGGAACAATGTCAGAACTGTATAGAACCAGAATTAGTCTAAGGAAAATTCAATCATCAGACTTGAAAAGTGATAAAAAGGACTCAGTTTACATCCATCAGTGGCCAACACACAGTTCTCCCCCTTCAAGAAAAAGCAGTATAAACAATAATCAAAACCTCAGGTACTTTTTTGTTTTTTGATGAGAATCTGAGAAATAGAATTTATCAGAAAGCCTGTATTTATTAAGCCCAACCCTGATACGGTACTACAATGAGCAGATGTGTCTTTGAGTGAACTCACATGTCTTACACATCCCAACTATTCAGAGAAGAAAATAAATTTTGACACACAGTAAAGAATGAGTGGGAGAGAGTGGCATGGACTTATATACACTACCAAATGTAAAATAGATAGCTAGTGGGAAGCAGCCGCATAGCACAGGGAGATCAGCTCGGTGCTTTGTGACCACCTAGAGGGGTGGGATAGGGAGGGTGGGAGGGAGACGCAAGAGGGAGGAGATATGGGGATATAAGTATATGTATACCTGATTCACTTTGTTATAAAGCAGAAACTAACACACCATTGTAAAGCAATTATACTCTAATAAAGATACTAAAAAAGAAAATCTCCAGGAGGGAGGAAGATTGCTTTTCATGCTGCATGTGGAAATATAGTCAAATATAGAAACGTCTTCTTTTTGTAAAGAAAAAAAAAAAAAAAAATATATATATATATATATATATATAGCCTGATTCGTGAATTGTTTTTCTAAGCACATAAAGAACTATTTCCACCAGTCCATGGAAGGTGCGTATAAAATGCCACATTTAGTCTCTGTTCTCAGGCTTAAATGGAGGAAATAGAGGAGAGTACCAAAGATATTTTCTAAGTTATTTTATGATTATAAACTTAACCACGCATCTTGCAGAAAACTTGGAAAATACAGAAAAGTATAAAACTAAAAATAAAAGCTACGTATAATTCCACATTGCAAAAACAAAGAATGAGTTATCCTTCTGTTTTCTGTATAGAGAAAATGATATTACATTTTTTATTATATGAAGAAATCTTCAGAGTTTACAGACAACAATTTAGAAAAAATAATTATACAGGTATGACAGGCAGTTAGTTAATTAAGAAAAATATGGCACATATCTGGATTCTGTGATTGTTGCGCTAATTGTCAGCTTTTTATGTTTTTAATAAATTTATTTATTTATTTATTTTTGGCTGCGTTCGGTCTTTGTTGCTGTTCGTGGGCTTTCTCTAGTTGTGGTGAGCAGGGGCTACTCTTCGTTGCAGTGCACGGGCTTCTCATTGCAGTGGCTTCTCTTGTTGCGGAGCATGGGCTCTAGGGCACGCGGGCTTCAGTAGTTGTGGCATGCAGGCTCAGTAGTGGTGGCTTACAGGCTCTAGAGCACAGGCTCAGTAGTTGTAGCGCATGGGCTTAGTTGCTCTGCGGCATGTGGGATCCTCCCGGACCAGGTCTTGAAACCGTGTCCCCTGAATTGGCAGGCGGATTCTTAACCAATGCGCCACCAGGGAAGTCCCTGTAGGCTTTTTAAAATTCGTAATGTGTTATGATTTATTTTCTCATTCTAAATACTCACTTTCAATTATAGCTATATTTATTGTACCATTTGTCTTTCAAAAGCCACCCACAAAGTTTGTATAAACTTTAGGGTCCACAAAACTCGAATCTACCCTAAACATAAGCAATTCTTCTCAACTCTTTCAATCCTCATCATTAGACCTTGTCATTAGCTGCCAAGAAAAGCTCTTTCAAACAGCCAGAGCAGAAATTAATAATGCTGAAACTTGTAAGTGTAAACAGAATGCTTTCAAAGACTGCAAAATTTTTGAAATACTCTATATAAAATCAGTAAGACATTATTTCTTTCATATTTGCTGTGCATTGTTAAAATTGATAAAACTTATTTTATCAATTATATCAAAAAATATTTATTCCAGAGTAAATCTTTATTTCTTCTTATCAAATATTTAATATATATATTTATCTCCTACTAATAAAAAGTAAATTATATGCAAACTTTTGCACCAAAGAATTTTTAGCATTACATAACTTTCATTAAATTTGTAGGAAAATATAATATGTTCTTAAAAACATATTTATTTTTACTTTTATACTTAATTTATATTTATTCTCAGAAGTTAAACGCAAGAGTTCAACACACGACATGCAGAGTAACCAAAAATATACATTTTCTTTCTTGTCACTTCCTAAATAATCTCCTTTAATTACACATTTTATTGCATCATTATCATTTAATGCTAAATAGAATACTAGTTTATCTTTTTTTATACCTTATAAAATGAATACATCAATTATATAAAATCTTTAGCATTTTATCTTAATTATTTTAATACTCCATTTTATAAGATTTGTTTTGAAATGTATTTCTGTACTTTAAAAAATAACACCTCTCAACATTTTAATATGCTTACTTGAATTATAACATGAAGAAAGACTTTTCCAGACAGAAAGCAAGTGATTGTTTTAAACTAATTTGGCTAACCATTTGGTTAAGAGATAGACATTTTTCATAAATAGAAAGAGGTAAATTCGAAAGTTTTAACTAAATTATATTTAAAGTTGCCACAGGTGGGATTGTCCAGAAGCAGATGAAGTCTGAGGTGCAAGATGTTTTCACTGGAATCAATATCTGTGAAGCAGAGGTTGAGGAAACGTGACTGGGCCAAGTAAAAAATTGAACTGTGATGCCGGCCCAGCATTGCCTAGGCCAAACCCTGTGGAGGGATCTGGAACAAGAAGTGCCTTTTTGGGCATCATGCCAAAGCAATGGGGCCTTAACACCCTGGCCTGGCTCAGTCTCCAGATGTGTGCTACCCTGGGAAGTGCTTGCCGTCCAGCAAGGAGGCTCTCTGCAGCTGAGACAGACCCTGAAGGCGCTGGCGGCGGGGGGAGGTATGCCGGCCACACTGCCCACAACTGGGCAGCAAGTCTGCCCTTAAAGGGCTCCTGGATCTCTGTGCCCACCTCAAAACCACTAACAAAATAAATACATTTTATAAAATAGAAAAAAAAAGGGTTAGTAAAGATGTAAAGATATGAATAATAAAAGTCCATGTTCCCAATTCATTATGGTATGTTAGGTTAAACATGCCTCTAGGTGCCTCTAGGTGAAAAACTCACAGATATATTTAAGAGTAATTCGATAAATCTTAGGAAAGCCTTTTGACACAAATTTGTAACAAATTCTTTCAGAAGTCACATAGTCTCCAACTTTTTGCTTCTAACCATGGGTAACCTAACTGAGTCATTAGCTGGCAAATCACTAGAAATAAAGTTATATAGGAGAGAAATATGCAGCTTTAGACTTAACACATGGAAAAAGTTCAAAGATCTGACCAACATTACCTTTTCCTTCCCTCCACTTTAATGGAACAAGATTACTCAGTGATTTTTATCTATAAAAATATAAGATAGGTTTTTAGAAATGATATGGAACCCTATGTCATTTTATTAGTCAATCATATGTTTCAATGAATACAGAAAATAAATTATTTTAATTCCTCATTTGTTTATTAAGAGATGCATGTCCAACAGCTTTTTTTTTTTTTTTTTTTTTTTTTTACTGTTTAATGTTTTAAACTTATTTTAGACATTTACTATATTTATGGTATTTGGAGCAAATGTTTATTAATAATAATTGTGATGACACCTAAGACAGAATATGTTTTTGTAAAACATTTAGAACCTACGGTCAGAGTAATTTCTTTAAAGTTCCTTCTAAAATGTTAGTTATACATGTTTAATGGTTTAAGTAAACATTTAAGCATAAAAATACATTTAGGATAAAATTCCAGTGAAGATGGATAGAAATATGGATCCAGTGAAGATGGATAGAAATATGGATCAAAAGAGAAATAGCTAAGATATAAAATTAGATGTTAAACTAAAGCTTGTTCATTTATTTTTAAATAGATCACTGTGTGTTTATAGTAATTAAGGTTAGGTTCCAATGGATGTATTTTTAACAAGTAATGTAATAATTTTCTGTAAAAATACTAATACTCATGACAGAAATAATATAGCTTCTTAATATTTAAACTAATAAAAAGCTGTAGAGGTCAACTTACAAGTATGAGAGGAGGTACATAATTTTCAAAATTGTTTCAAGGGGTATCAGGAGGATCACCAATTACAGCCCTGGGAATGCGTGAAGTAGATTCTTCACTACTCACCATCTGCCTCTTCAGCATTTCTCTAGACCAGCAGACTTCATAACATCTGACCATGTCCATCACTTCCCAGGTCAGGGGAGGATTCACAATGGCCAGAGAGGGTTTCACCTCCCATCCCCAATACTTTGGGCTTTTTGCTGAATCCTCACTCCCAGAGTCACAGCATGGAGGATACAAACCTTAACTGCATCATTCATTAGATTTCATTTAATTCACAGTAAAAAAGAACCATCTTCTACATAAGTTTAAAATGCGAATGAGATTATTCATCACTACCCTGTTTAACTACTTTCAATGGTCTTTTAACTTTGAATGAGATCTGAAGTATGCAGAATAATGACTCCCAAATATGTCCATAATCAAGTCCTTGAACTCTGACTATATTCAAAGGGATTTTGAGATGTGATTAAGATTATGAATTTTAACATAGGGAGATCATCCTGGATTATCCAGGATGCCCCAATCTGATTTTAAGAGCTCTTAAAAGCCTAGAACTTTCTCCAGCTGGAAGCAGAAAGAGATGTAGCGGAAGTGGAAATCAGAGAGATTACAAGTGTGTAGTTCTGAGATATGGTACAACATGTGAAGACCAGAGAGAGGCTTCTAGGAGTTATGGGTTTCCCCCAGCTGACAGCCAACAAGGAAGTGGGACCTCAGTCCATTAACTGCAAGGAACTGAAGCCCACAGTCAACCAGAATGAGCCTGGAAGCAAATTCTTCCTAGGAACTTCCCATAAGAGCACAGTCATTGGACACTTTGACATTGATTTTGGAAGACCTAGGGCAGAAGATGCAGCTGAGACATGCTGAGCCGATTTCTGACACACAGACACTGTGAGAAAATAAATGGGTCTTGTTTTAAGCTGCTATATCAGTGCTAAATTGTTGCATGACAGTGGAAAACTAATACAAAAATCCGAATTTTCTGCAGAGCCCTGCAGTCCTGGGCCCTCATCTACCTCTCTAATTTCAGCTTCAGCCATTGTCCCCTTGTAGGTTTGGGTCACTCCTGTTTCCTCATTCTGAAAATCGCCTTCTGACAGTTCCCAGAAAACCCCCCACCCCATTTCCCCCAACCCACATCAAAGGTATTTACATTTACTATTCTTGTGGGCTCTCTGGGGACATCATCACCATCCCACTTTCCCTTCCTCCCCATTCAGGAGGGCCTCCCACTCTGCTTTATCTAAATAAAATAGGACATTTCTTCTCCGTTAGGTTATAAACTTCTGAAAGAAGGGGTGGTGCCTGGTTTGTCATAAGTATTTAAGAGCTCATCAGCAATCAATAAATATTTGCTCAATAAAAAGATAAAGAAAACAGTAAACTATACTATCAGTGAGACTCTTGGGGGCTTTATAAAGCATAATTGAGGAGGAGAGCATGTCAGCCCAAGGTCCATATCTCAGGAGTGCTACCCTCTCCAAGGATCATGGGTAGCCCACTCTCCCCAGGTTCATCAACTGGGGAAAGCCTCTCCTATGTCACCTATTTCATCTTCACTAAGTCCCTCCATTAAATTCTCTTGCAATCATGTAATGCAAACTTGTCTTTTTATCATTTATCATTAAGAATAAAACTTAACATTTGTATAGTACTGTATAATTTACAAAGCATTTTAAGCAGAGGCTCTTAAAACAGTTGACAACCCATCACAGAGCAGAGTAGAGCAGATACAAACACATCCTCACTGCCAAGTGTACCCCAGGGCCTTATTCACCACCTGCACCCATAGGACTCACACTGTTTATCTCCCATCTAGACCTTCCTCTGAGGCCTCAGTCACAATTCCAGATGTTTACTTGATACTGTTACCAGCACAGTTTTAACCCCCACCAAACCTGCTCCCCTCCAATTTTCCTTAATTAGAGAATGGCAGAAACAGGACTTGTCATCACCCTAGTCCCATAAGAAGGGTGGGACTAGGCATGTTCTAAGGGTAATAACTCTTTCAGAGCTTTGCAGGACTGAGACACAACTAAGCACAATGGGTTTAAGTACTGTCGTTTCAGAGTCTCACGATATGCATTTCTCACCCATCACTCTCCATTATATTCGACCCCTAATCTACTTTTTCAGGTGCTGGTGTCTAAAACTAACAGCTCAAATCCATTCCTTTGGCTTAGAATTTGTCACCTGTTAGAGAATAAATAAGCTAGGAGAAGGTGGTCATTTAGTTTTTCTTTATAATTTATTTTTTAGAACCCACTTGATAATAATTATTTCCATGAATTGAAATCACCTTAATCCCACTCTAGCTCTCCCAAACTCATTCTATGAGGCCACCATCACCCTGATACCAAAACCAGACAAAGATACTACAAAAAAAAGAAAATTACAGACCAATATCATTGATGAATCTAGATGCAAAAATCTTCAACAAAATACTAGCAAACAGAATCCGACAATGCATTAAAAGGATCATACACCATGATCAAGTGGGATTTATCCCAGGGATGCAAGGATTCTTCAGTATATGCAAATCAATCAATGTGATACACCATATTAACAAATTGAAGGAGAAAAACCATATGATCATCTCAATACATGCAGAAAAAGCGTTCGACAAAATTCAACATCCATTTATGATAAAAACGCTCCAGAAAGTGGGCATAGAAGGAACCTACTTTAACATAATAAAGGCCATATATGACAAACCCACAGCAAATATCATTCTCAATGGTGAAAAACTGAAAGCATTTCCTCTAAGATCAGGAACAAGACAAGGATGTCCACTCTCACCACTATTATTCAACATAGTTTTGGAAGTCCTAGCCATGGCAGTCAGAGAAGAAAAAGAAATAAAAGGAATACAAATTGGAAAAGAAGAAGTAAAACTGTCACTGTTTGCAGATGACATGATACTATACATAGAGAGTCCTAAAGATGCCACCAGAAAACTACTAGAGCTACTCAATGAATTTGGTAAAGTTGCAGGATACAAAATTAACGCACAGAAATCTGTTGCATTCTTACACACTAATGATGAAAAATCTGAAAGAGAAATTAAGGAAACACTCCCATTTACCATTGCAACAAAAAGAATAAAATACTTAGGAATAAACCTACCTAGGGAGACAAAAGACCTGTATGCAGAAAACTATAAGACACTGATGAAAGAAATTAAAGATGATACCAAGAGATGGAGAGATACACCATGTTCTTGGATTGGACGAATCAATATTGTGAAAATGACTATACTACCTAAAGCAATCTACAGATTAAATGCAATCCCTATCAAATTACCAATGGCATTTTTTACAGAACTAGAACAAAAATTCTTAAAATTTGTATGGAGACACAAAAGACCCCAAATAGCCAAAGCAGTCATGAGTGAAAAAAACGGAGCTGGTGGAATCAGACTCCCTGACTTCAGACTATACTACAAAGCTACAGTAATCAAGAGAATATGGTACTGGCACAAAAACAGACATATGGATCAATGGAACAGGATAGAAAACCCAGATATAAACCCACGCACCTATGGTCAACTAATCTATGACAAAGGAGGCAAAGATATACAATGGAGAAAAGACAGTCTCTTCAATACGTGGTGCTGGGAAAACTGGACAGCTACATGTAAGAGAATGAAATTAGAACACTCCCTAACACCATACACAAAAATAAACTCAAAATGGATTAGAGACCTAAATATAAGACCGGACACTATAAAACTCTTAGAGGAGAACATAGGAAGAACACTCTTTGACATAAATCACAGAAAGATATTTTTTGATCCACCTCCTAGAGTAATGGAAATAAAAACAAAAATAAACAAATGCGGCCTAATGAAACTTCAAAGCTTTTGCACAGCAAAGAAACCATAAACAAGACAAAAAGACAACCCTCAGAATGGGAGAAAATATTTGCAAATGAATCATCGGACAAAGGATTAATCTCCAAAATATATAAACAACTCATGCAGCTCAATATTAAAAAAACAAACAACCCAATCCAAAAATGGGCAGACGACCTAAATAGACATTTCTGCAAAGAAGACATACAGATGGCCAAGAAGCACATGAAAAGCTGCTCAACATCACTAATTATTAGAGAAATGCAAATCAAAACTACAGTGAGGTATCACCTCACACCAGTTAGAATGGGCATCATCAGAAAATCTACGAACAACAAATGCTGGAGAGGTTGTGGAGAAAAGGGAACCCTCTTGCACTGTTGGTGGGAATGTAAATTGATACAGCCACTATGGAGAACAGTATAAAGGTTCCTTAAAGAACTAAAAATAAAATTACCGTATGACCCAGCAACCCTACTACTGGGCATATACCCAGAAAAAACTATAATTCAAAAAGACACATGCACCCCAATGTTCATTGCAGCACTATTTACAATAGTCAGGTCATGGAAGCAACCTAAATGCCCATCAACAGACGAATGGATAAAGAAGTTGTGGTACATATATACAATGCAATATTACTCAGCCATAAAAAGGAACGAAATTGGGTCATTTGTAGAGATGTGGATGCATCTAGAGACTGTCATACAGAGTGAAGTAAGTCAGAAAGAGAAAATCAAATATCATATCCACGCATATATGTGGAACCTAGAAACTGGTACAAATGAACTGGTTTGCAGAGCAGAAATTGAGACACAGAAATAGAGAAAAAATCATATGGACACCAAGGGGGGAAAGCGGCAGGGGGTGGGGGTGGTGGTGTGATGAATTGGGAGATTGGGATTGACATGTATACACTGATGTGTACAAGATGGATGACTAATAAGAAAATAAATAAATAAATAAATAATTAACCATTTTAAAAATAAATAAATAAATAAAATATAAACAGAGGGCCTGGTACATAATTTATGTCCAGTTAACTCCATATTAGGCAAAATTTTTGCTGTTTTATTTACTGTTGTTTCTCAACAATGAACACAGTGTCTGGCACATAGAAGGCACTCAGGATAAAGAAGAATGGGTAAATGACTGAATTATAGGATTATAGAATTTTCAGACACTGGTTTTGCAAAGGAAAAAATAATCAAGAAAACAGTGAACATGGTTGCAATTGGAGAGTGTGGTAAAAGAGCAAAGAACGGAACCAAAAGGAGAAGGCCGCATACTACCGGCATTAATACCAACTATTCTCCGTGCTTCCAAGGACTGGCTCCAGAAACGTAATCAGAAATGCTGTCCCTATGTTTGCCCTGAGCGGAATCTGTTCCCATCATTTTCGTCTGTGCTGGATTCTTTCTTGTTGCTTATTTGTTTTGACATAAACAGGAGCAATCCTGTAAGATAAATATTGTGCCACACAGCCAGAAGGCTGTCAAAAAAAGAAAGACAGCTCTAAAGACCCCGGAGCCACCAGCTCCGCAGCTCCGTGGAACAGGCGGCTTGATCAACACGCTTCTCTCTCTCCTCACTCCCTGCATGTCTCTCCAACTTAGTCACGTTGTTTACCTGAAGGGAAATGGAAAGGAAGACCATACTGCGCATTACAGGGAGCGACTGATAGACTGAGCCATGAGCAACAGCTATACAGTGATCTGCGAGGTGCTTGGTCTCCGACAGGGCTTACAGGTCAGTATCGGGAGCTGGGTTCGTATACTGGGGAATAGAAATGACAAAAGTCGTTTTTCACTACCATGGCTTGAAGGCAAGACACACTGGGGATTTTTCACACAGCACGTTCAAATTAACAAGGTTTGGTGCTTCCCACCTTATGGGGGGAACAGGAAAAATAAAGGAGCTGGGGAAAGTACATCTTAAAATACAGAGCTGCTGTTAAATGGTTTTAAAGTGCTAGAAAGATCAACATGTAGAATTTGTTTCTCAGAGTGTGGTACACAGGCCCCTGGGATCTGAATTACTAGTTTGTAAAAATACAGATTCTTGAGTCCCAAACCAGAAGTACTGTATCAGTATGTGTCAGGGTTGAACCCAGAAGGTATACTCTAACCATCTCCCCAGGGGATTCAAAAGCAGTACAAAGGTACTCTAAAATTAAAGGAACAGAGATATAGAATATCTCTGACTTAAGAAAATGGAATAAGGGGACACACACTACAGGACAGACCTAGACAGTCTATGATGCTTTTAGTGCCCCAGTACATTTCTCATGACCAAAAGAAACACCTAACAGTTTCACTTATTAAGTAGTCAGGTACAAACAACCTAATAAGTATTTATATCCTAACAACTTAGTAACCGTTAGATAAAATAACAGTAAAAATTGAAAAAACCTACTCTTTTATACTTATCCACAATTACTAATTACAACTACTAATTACTAATGAGCTGTGAATATCTATTGGTCACTGTACAACCTTCCATCCTTGGGATTAGATTGGGCACCACCACCCTCATTTCCTATTACATATTAATTTTCACGGCATCCTTACATTTCAACAACAGCACCTGCTAAGAACTTCTCAAAGAAATGATGTCATTGAAAAGAATGTAGTGCAGCTAATGTTGAAACTGTGAACTACCTTGAGGTAGTATTCCACATAGTTTATGACAGATGACAAGTATCAATATTTCCCTCAAATATTTAAACTATCCCAGCAACACTCCTTTGAGTTCACTGGTACCCCAGGGTACTTTGATACTTAGTTTGAGAATCAACAATATAGAAATTGATAAGTTGAGTCTTAGTCAGTGAGGAACCTTGCATAGACTTTACAAAGTATAATGAGTATATGTGTTTAGATGGCCATTCTTTAAGTCTAACTTTATTAAGCCAGTAATGAACATCAGTTGAGGTGGCTCTCCAATTCCTAAGGAGTCGTTATTTTCTGAAAACATCTTCAATCCACTGGGCGATACTTCCAGAGCTGTGGGCTATGTGACCCTATAACTCTAGACATAGCTGAGTGACATCAACTTAAGATAAGGTAAGAGATTATTGTTCTTGTGAATTTACAAATGAAAATAGACAGACTGATGGCTAATGGAACTGGATCAGTTGTTTTTCTTGTTGTCATAATATGCAGGGGAATGAATCCAGGGATGAAAGTAGGAGTGGCGCCTCTTCCAGTTATAGCTAACACACCCTTTCAAAGATTCCCTTTCCAATTTCATAATCTTATTGTCGAGCAGAACACTGTATACAGGTTAGCAATCCCTGGTCAGGACTCCCAACATTTTGGCCCACTGCATCCTTGCTTCAGAGTTACCAAGGAAAACACAAAGTCAAGTGCTGGATGGAATAAGGTTTTACTTGTATAGAGAAGAGACCAAGTAAGATTGGCTTCAATAGTCTGCAGTGGTCAGTCATGGCTGGCAGGTCCAACCTTCTCGTGCCAAAGCAGGATCCCAACTCCTCCCCATTGGAGACTGAAATACTGTAAGCTGGAGGCCAGCCTGAGGAACATTTAAATTATAAGCCTAAGTAGAAAAAAAGGAACACACGTTGCTCCTGAAACAGAATGTTTTGAATATCCTGAGTGATAGTTTGATACAAAATGATAAGCCTGGCACAGGCTGTGCATGCTCTTTATGTAACAGAGCAGAGCCCTGTGAGGCCCTCCCAGGACGGAACCACCCCCCCACCATGTTCTCTGCCTGCCTCTTGTTTATAGAAAAACTTTAGTCAAAGAATAATTTTAATCAAAACAGTGAGAAAATGCAGAAGAAAAGGAAAGCAGTCAAACAAGATGAAATAATAATAGTTTAGTCATTAAACAAAATCAAGGACATTTAGTTTCTCTTCAAGGGCTATAGATAATATCTTGAGCTGTATCCTGTTAGCTGTCTTATAGATACTGAAACCCCTACCAGGTGGAAGAGTTAACTATATGATGATCAGACTCTAACCATGATTTAAGCTGCCACAATTCCGAGAACTGCCCTCAAAGAAAATGGGAACAAACAGACCCTTGAACAAAAGATTAACTGTATTTAAAACAATCAATATGATGCTGATCAGACCACCACATGACCAATGTCAAGATGATTGTCAGAGCTGACTGTGCTGTTATGGATGTAGCCCCCTCCCTCTGCCTATACACCCCTGAACCTCCTCTTTAAAAGTTCTTGCCCTCTCATCAAAAAAGGGGAGTTGGTTCTTTGGGACATGAGTCCACCTTCTCCCCAGAATTTCCAGATTCCTCAATAAAGCTATGTTTCCTTTTATCCAACACTTGTCTCTCAGTATTAGATTCTTGAGCAATGAGTTGAGCCCGAATCTGAGTTCACATGAACCTGAGTTTGGTAACATTTACCTCTTGGAAAAGAAGTGTTCCAGACCCAAGGCTCATTCATGTGTGGCTGAATGGGGCTTAAAAGACTGTGCACATTAGACTGCCTTTCCCAACACATCTCTGTTTATTTAGAAATGTTTGTACATACACGAGGAACACTTTTACCTATGTAGCATGATAAAGATTCCACTAAATAGGGAAATGGCTATTCTGGTGTCCCTCTAGCTACTATGAAATGCTGACTGTCAACTCCCTACAAAGAACATGAAGGAAACCTATTGCTATGGTCTGAAAGTTTGTATTCTTTCACAATTCACCTGTTGGGATCTGAACTCCCAGTGTAATGGTGTTGGGAGGTTTGGGCCTTTGGGAGGTAATTAGATCATGATGGTGGAGCCCTCATGAATGGGATTAGTGTACTTATAAAAGAGACCCCACAGAGTCCCCTAGCCTCTTCCACCTGTGAGGAAACCACAAGAAGTCTGTGACCCAGAAGAGGGCCCCCATCTGACCATTCTGGTACCCTGATCTTAGACTTCCAGCCTCCAGAACTTTGAGAAATAAATTTTTGCTGTTTGTAACAGATTGTACTCAGTCTGTGGGATTTTGTTATAGCAGTGCAAACAGACTAAGAATCAAGGAAAGCAGACCTTTAAATTCACAGCAGCAAAAGAGAACATCATGGTGACAGTCTCTATAGAGACACAGGAGGGAGATTTAGAGAAGGATATTTATAAAAGTAAATTGACTACTCCCTAGGGGGCATATACATATATATATATATAGAGAGAGAGAGAGAGAGAGAGAGAGAGAGAGAGAGAGAGAATTTTGATTTGGGCTAAAGAGGTTTCAGGTAGGACTCTTAAAAAGGGAAACTGGTTGAATTAGGCAAAAGTTATGACTTAATACTTTAGAACTGGTAGCCACAGTGAGGTGAAGATTTTGAATAAATCTTAATAGGCAATGGTCATCTACTAAGGGAGCCCTTTGTCCAGGTTAGAAAGCTGTTTACACAGAAGATCTAATTTTTAAGAAGGCACTAAAGCAGTGGAGTTATTTGTTAGTGTACAGCTTACCTTCCTGGGCAAGAATTTTCTGGTAAACCGGTTAAGACAGATTGACACAAATGTTCTCAATCCTCAGACCAAGTTTAAGAAAAAGTGTTTCATAGAATTGGCTGTGGTGATAAACCCTGTGTTATGTGTTTGGTGTCCCACCAAAATTCATGTTGAAGCCCTAACCCCCAATATGACTACCTTTGGAGACAGGGCCTTTATGAAAGTAATTAAGGTTAAATTAGGTCTTAAGGGTGGGGTCCTAATCTGGTAGAATTAGTATCCTTATAAGAACTGGAAGAGACACCAGAGATATCTCTCCATGCATGCATAGAGAATAGACCATGTGTCCCCATGGTGAGAAAAGGGCCAGGAAGATATGTTGTGCCAGAAACCAAACCTGATGGCACCTTGATCTTGGACTCCAAGCTTCCAGAACAGTGAGAAAATAAATTTCTGTTCTTTAAGCCACCCAACCTGTGATATTCTGTTTCAAAGTCTAAAGTAACTAATATACCTTGAGTATAAAAGACAGATAACATTGCAACTATGAAATAGAAGGAGGCTTATGAACAGAACTGGCATGAACTCTTTTTATACTAAGTCCTTTGTTAAAACTTAATGAAGAAGATGGCAGTGTGGGAAGACACGGAGTTCGCATCTCCCCACAACTAGGGTGCCTGCCGGACACTGGTGGGAGACCTCAATGCCAAAAGAGATGGGAGGAACCCCCAAGCAAACCTGTAGGACATGGGGTGACTGAGGGGGAAGGAGAAGTAGAGGCCAGATAGGACCAGGTGCCCCAGAGGGGTGGCTGAGAAGGGGGAGGGGTTCCTACACCTGGTTTGGGGGCTCAGATCGGGGGGAGTGTGCCCAGCATTTCCCCTGCCCAATTGGCCAGGGAAGTCTTCCCAGCTCTCAGGCTGGCTCCTACTCCCTCAGAGGTCCCCTCTGGGCCTCATGGGTCCTGGGGACATAGGAGGGAGGCCAGGAGAGAACAGGAGAGGCAGGCAGGAGGAGCCCTCCTGGACCAGAGGAGTGGGAGAGGAGTGGAAGGTGTTTCCCCACCCACTCAAGCCCAGGAAGCCTGCTGGACTCCCAGGTGGGGTCCCCCACCCTGTGAGACCAAAAACGAGACGCACACCTGGGCCCCTTCTATTCCATTGAGCCTAAGCCCCACCCCCCACAGCCCCCAGGGCCATTTCCAGCCCTGTGGGTCCTAAGCATAGGCCCCACCCACCACCTAAACCCTGCCCCTGCCTAGGCCCCACCCTCCACAGCCAAGGCCTTTTCCACCTTTTTTTTTTTCTCCTCCTCTTTTTTACTACTGTGGTTCTCTTTTACCTTCCTGGTGTTGTTTCATCTATATTTTTATTTTTACATTCTTTCTAACATATCTGTTAGTTTCCTAGTCTAATTTTATTTTTTACTTTGTTATTGTTCTCCCTTTTTTTTTGCCACCCCACGTGGCTTGTGGGATCTTGGTTCACAAGCTGGGGGTTGGGCTGAGGCTCCTGTTGTGGGACCTCTGAGTCCGAACCACTGGACTAATAGAGAACCTCAGACCCCAGGGAATATTCATCAGAGTGACGTCTCCTAGAGGTCCTCATCTCAGCACCAAGACCTAGCTCTACTTGAAAGCCTCAGGCCAAACAACCAGTAAGACAGGAACACAATCCCAATCATCAAAAAAAAAAAAAAAAAAAAAAATGAGATAGCAAAAAAATATGTCACAAATGAAGAAGCAAGGTAAAAACCTACAAGACCAAATGAATGAAGAGGAAAGAGGCAATCTACCTGAAAAAGAATTCAGAGTAATGATAGTAAAGATGATCCCAAATCTCGGAAATAGAATGGAGGCACTGATTGAGAAAATACAAGAAACCTTTAACAAAGATCTAGAAGAACTAAAGAACAAACAGATGAAGAACACAATAAATGAAATTAAAAATACACTAGAAGGAATCAATAACAGAATAACTGAGGCAGAAGAAAGAATAAGTGAGCTGGAAGACAAAATGGTGGAAATAACTGCCAAGAAGCAAAATAAAGAAAAAAGAATGAAAAGAATTGAAGACAATCTCAGAGACCTCTGGGACAACACTAAACGCACCAACATTGGAATTATAGGGGTCACAGAAGAAGAGAAAAAGAAAGGGCCTGAGAAAATATTTGAAGAGATTATAGAGGAAAACTTCCCTAACATGGGAAAGGAAATAGTCAATCAAGTCCAGGAAGTGCAGAGAGTCCCATACAGGAAAAATCCAAGGAGAAACACACACAAGCACATATTAATCAAACTAACAAAAATTAAATTCAAAGAAAAAAATATTAAAAAGAAGCAAGGGAAAACCAAAAAATAACAAAGAAATCCACATAAGGTTATCAGCTGATTTTTCAGCAGAAACTCTCCAGGCCAGAAGGGAGTGGCAGGATATGCTTAAAGTGATGAAAGAGAAAAACCTACAACCAAGACTACTCTACCCAGCAAGGATCTCATTCAGATTTGATGGAAAAATCAAAAGTTTTTCAGACAAGCAAAAGCTAAGAGAATTCAGCACTACCAAACCAGCTTTACAACAAATTGTAAAGAAATTTCTCTAGGTGGGAAAAACGAAAAAAGACCCACAAAAACAAACCCAAAACAACTAAGAAAATGGTAATAGGAACATACATATCAGTAATAACCTTGAATGTAAATGGATTAAATGCCCCAACCAAAAGACATAGACTGGCTGAATGGATACAAAAACAAGACCCATATATATGCTGTCTACAAGAGACCCACTTCAGACCTAGGGACACATACAGACTGAAAGTGAAGGGATGGAAAAGGATATTTCATGCACAAGGAAATCAAAAGAAAGCTGGAGTAGCAATACTAGTATCAGATAAAATTGACTTTAAAATAAAGACTGTTACAAGAGATAAGGAAGGACACTTCATAATGATCAAGGGAACAATCCAAGAAGAAGATATAGCAATTATAAATGTTTATGCACCCAATATAAGAGCAGCTCAATACATAAGGCAAATGTTAACAACCATAAAAGGGGAAATTGACAGTAACACAATAATAGTAGGGGACTTTTAACACCCCATGTACACCAATGGACAGATCATCCAAACAGAAAATAAATAAGGAAATACAAGCTTTAAAGGACACAATAGACCAGATAGATTTAATTGATATTTATAGAACATTCCATCCGAAAGTGGCAGAATACACTTTCTTCTCAAGTGCACATGGAACATTCTCCAGGGTAGATCACATCTTGGGTCACAAATCAAGCCTCAGAAAATTTAAGAAAATTGAAATCATATCAAGCATCTTTTCCGACCACAATGCTGTGAGACTTGAAATCAATTACAGGGAAAAAACTGTAAAAAACATAAATACATGGAAACTAAATGGTGTGCTACTAAATAACCAAGAGATCACTGAAGAAATCAAAGAAGAAATTAAAAGATACATAGAAATGAATGACAACAAAAACACTACAACCCCAAATCTATGAAATACAGAAAAAGCAGTTCAAAGAGGGAAGTTTATAGCACTCAATCTCACCTCAAGAAAAAAGAAAAATCTCAAATAAACAATCTAACCCTACACCTAAAGCAACTAGAGAAAGAGGAACAAAGAAAACCCAAAGTCAGTAGAAGGAAAGAAATCATAAAGATCAGAGCAGAAATAAATGAAATAGAAATGAAGAAAATGATAGCAAAGATCAATAAAACTAAAAGCTGCTTCTTTGAGAAGGTAAACAAAATTGATTAACCCTTAGCCAGACTCACCAAGAAAAAAAGGGAGAGGACACAAATCAATAAAATTAGAAATGAACAAGGAGAGATCACAACTGACACCACAGAAATACTAAGTATTATAAGAGACTACTACAAACAACTATATGCCAATAAAATGGGCAACCTGGAAGAAATGGACAAATTCTTGGAAAGGTGCAATTTTCCAAGATTGAACCAGGGAGACTAGAAAATATAAAGAGACCTATCACAAGTAATGAAATTGAAACTGTAATTTAAAATCTTCCAACAAACAAAATCCAGGACCAGATGGCTTCACAGGGGAATTCTATCAAACATTTAGAGAAGAGCTAACAACGATCCATCTCAAACTCTTCCAAAAATTGCAGAGGGAGAAACACTCCCAAATTCATTCTAGGAAGCCACCATCACCCTGATACCAAAACCAGAAAAAGAGATCACAAGGAAAGAAAATTATAGACTAATATCACTGATGAACATAGATGCAAAAATCCTGGACAAAATACTAGCAACAGAATCCAACAACATATTAAAAGGATCATACACCATGATCAAGTGGGATTCATCCTAGGGATGAAAGGATTCTTCAATATATGCAAATCAATTAATGTGATACACGATACTAACAAATTAAGGAATAAAAAACATATGATCATCTCAATAGATGCAGAAAAACTTTTGACAAAATTCAACACCCATTTATGATAAAAACTCTCCAGAAAATGGACGTAGAGGGAACCTACCTCAACATAATAAAGGCCATGTATGACAAACCCACAGCAAACATCATACGCGGTGGTGAAAAACTGAAAGCATCTCCACTAAGATCAGGAACAAGTCAAAGCTGTCCACTCTTACCACTCTTATTCAACATAGTTTTGGAAGTCCTAGTCATGGCAATCAGAGAAGAAAAAGAAATAAAAGGAATCCAAATTGGAAAAGAAGAAGTAAAACTGTCACTGTTTGGAGATGACATGATACTATACATAGAAAATCCTAAAGATGCCACCAGAAAACTACTAGAACTAATCAATGAATTTGGTAAGGTTGCAGGATACAAAATTAATGCACAGAAATCTCTGGCATTCCTATACACTAACAACGAAAAATCAGAAAGACAAATTAAAGAAACAATCCCATTTACCATCGCAACAAAAAGAATAAAATATCTAAGAATAAACCTACCTAAGGAGGTGAAAGACTTGTACTCAGAAAACTATTAAACACTGATGGAAGAAATCAAAGATGACATAAACAGATGGAGAAATATACCATGTTCTTGGATTGGAAGAATCAATATTGTGAAAAGGACTATACTACCCAAAGTAATCTACAGATTCAATGCAATCCCTATGAAACTACCAATGGCATTCTTCACAGAATTAGAACAAAAAAAATTTACAATTCGTATGGAAACACAAAAGACCCCAAATAGCCAAAGCAATCTTGAGAAAGAACAATGGACCTGGAGGAATCAGGCTCCCTGACTTCAGACTATACTACAAAGCTACAGTAATCAAAACAATATGGTACTGGCACAAAAACAGAAATATAGATCAGTGGTACAGGATAGAAAGCCCAGAGATAAACCCATGCACATATGTCACCTAATTTATGACAAAGGAGGCAAGAACATACAATGGAGAAAAAACAGCCTCTTCAATAAGTGGTGCTGGGAAAACTGGACAGCTACATGTAAAAGAATGGAATTAGAACACTACTTAGCACCATACACAAAAATAAACCCAAAATGGATTAAAGATTTACATGTAAGACCAGACACTATAAAACTCTTAGAGGAAAATATAGGAAAAACACTCTTTTACATAAACCACAGCAAGACCTTTTTTGACCCACCTCCTAGAGTAATGAAAATAAACACAAAAATAGACAAATGGGACCTAATGAAACTTAAAAGCTTTTGCACAGCAAAGGAAACCATAAGCAAGATGAAAAGACAACACTCATAATGGGAGAAAATATTTGCAAATGAAACCACGGACACAGGATTAATCTCCAAAATATACAAACACCTCATGGAGCTCAATATCAAAAAAACAAACAACCCAATTAAAAAATGGGCAGAAGACCTAAATAGACATTTCACCAAAGAAGACATACAGATGGCCAAGAGGCACATGAAAAGATGATCATAGCATAGGGAGATCAGTTTGGTGCATTGCGATGACCTAAAGGGGTGGGATAGGGAGAGTGGGAGGGAGGCTCAAGAAGGAGGAGGTATGGAGACATATGTATGCATATGGCTGATTCACTTTGTTGTACAACAGAAACTAACACAGTATTGTGAAGGAATTATACTCCAATAAAGATCTATTAAAAAAAAAAAAACAATGAAAATTATCGTTACCCAGATAGGACTACCATGAACTCAGAGAACATATGGATTTCCCTACTAGGTAAGTCTCCCAACAGCTGAATGGCTCATCAAAAACAGAGAAGAAAAAAAAAAAAAAAAAAAACAAAACAGGTTGAAGATGAAGGAAGCCAATAATAGGCTGCAAGAATAAGAATTGTAGCCTATGTTATTTCCTTGCTTGTTATCCTATTGGATCTGGTAAGGCTTCTCAAAAACTCACCTTATCTTAATGTGGTCTTATTGCATTAATATTTTTTAACCAGAGATTCTACTTCCATTGCATTGAGAGTTAAGATGTATGGCATACATCCTTGGGTAATGCTTAGAAGTCTTCAGATGAATGAAAATTTTTTGTGTCAAAAATTTCTGAGTATTCCTCTGGGTTTCAGGGAATCTTGTGGCATCTTGCATGGCAAATGCTGTGAGTTTTGCATCTCACCTTATAATAATCCTCACCAAATGACTGGAGACTTGACTCCAAATAGCTCCCTCCTTTAGCCTCTTCTGAATACTTCACCCAGAGTTGTCAACCGGTAACAACAGCAATAAAAGTAAATTGGCTACTCCCTAGGGCGCATATTTGTAGTAGATTCCAGTAATATAATGACAGAAACATTCTTTAAATACTAATGGCCTGTCTTTTTATGCTTTTATAGGTTCTGTTATTGATTTGTTTATATTCCATTTTCTTGTTAATGGTTTAGAAATACAGTGTATAGTATCTAATGCATGATTACCATATTTAATTCCCTTTCTTCTTTCATTTGTAGCAATATCTGGGATTTCTTAAGAAGAGTAAGATGAGAATACAAGTAGTTTATCTTCAGCAGTGATGAAGATGGATATTTACTAGAGTGTATAAATGGCAAACAAGGAAACTAAAATGTTGAGATAAACTGGGATTTAAGCCATTGCTTCAGACAGGCTATAAAAGTGTTATTAGGGATTTGCTACAGAAACAAAAGGAAACTGCTGTTTCTAATTGTATTCTTGGTTTAATCATCCAAAAGTTTAATAAGCTATGTACCTAAATGGGAGAAGGATTTTACAATTTTGGAATAACAGTATGTTTATATATCCATTTTGTACCTTCTTTGCAAATGAAAATATAGGTCTGTCATTTTGGGGCTTCAGATGGACACAAATTCTTACTTTCTTTACAAATTGATCTTTTTAAGAACCAGGTGGAATAGTCACCATAGTTGCATGGATGCATTTTCAATTACTCAAGGATTTATAATATTAAAGGTCTGCAATATGTCTTATTTATCTTTTCATCCTTCACTGGTCTAAACACAATGCCTTAACCAAAGTTCAGGGAATTTAATTGAATGCTCAGAGATAACTTCCCCTATTTGCTCAATTCTAAGATGCATGTATTTTCATATTTTAACATTTTACAACTGAATTAGCTAAAATTATTATAAGGTTTTCCCCCAAAGTATGTTAATAAATCAGTTGTCTTTTTGAATTGATAATGTCTCAGAATTGGAGAAGTACGGAATCTGGAACCACAAATATTCTCTCATTTTATTCTTTCAGACATCACTCTACAACCTCAGGACTGAGCTGAAACATTTGTCCTTTACAATCAATACAATTAATATTTATTGAGCCCTTTCCACCTGCCAGACACTGTGCCAGATTTGTTCTTGATTGAGAATTTTCTTCTCTTCAATTTCACTGGAATATTGGGATGCTTAGGGGTTTTTGTTTTTGTTTTGTTTTTTTAAGGTGAAAAACTACTTCTCATAGGATGAGTTTTTGTTGTATTTCTTTGTTCTTTTTTTGTTTTTTTTAAGAAAAAGAACATTCTCCAGAATTAGCATACACTCAACCATTCAGTGGTAGATCTCTTTGACTCTTGATTTTTGACAATCAGTGTGAATTCTCTGATGATTCAGTCCCAATGGTTTTTCAAAATGTGTGCCAAGCTCAGCCAGAAAGCACACTCTGAAACTGCAGTGACATGGGCAGGTCTAAGTACACAACAGAGAGGCAGGCATTCCTAGAGCTGGATGCATGAAAATAGAGGGCTCCTACCTTTTTAAGTGCAGTGGACTGCCTGTCTACATCTCAGAGCACTGGGCTTTGCGGCATTCTGTGCTGTCTCAAATAGCAAGCAACCAATAGCCTTGAAACAGTCACTTAAAATAATCTGAAACATCTGCTTAGAAGCATTAGTACCTACCTTTCCTTGCCCACCACCTTTAGATTATGGATATTCTCTTAGTCTTACTGCACCTATATTAAATGTTAAAGGAAGAAAGGAGTAGAAAGTAAAATGATATACACAAATCAAAAGGATGAACCTGATTCCCTCACCAAGATGCGATTCCACCATGAGATTGCACTTGTAAGTTATTGCTCTCAAATCAGGTGGCTATGGTTGGAACCCCAGTTGTACTACTTACATGAGATCATGGCAAGTTACTCCATTACTCAACGTCTCTGCATCTCAGTTTTAATATGTAGAACACTGAACGTTTTTTTTCATAGAGTTGTTGTCAAGATTAGAGAAGATGAAGAGAAGAGGAAGCAAAGTGCTTCACAGGATCACCGCATAGCACATGCTCAATAAACAAACCGCATGTGGTTGCTGTTTTTATTGTTGCGTTATAGCTAATTGATCTCTTTCTATCAAATGTCTTGTCAGCAAGTTGCCATCAAAAAGGAGCTCTAATTAAAAACTCAACCAATAGAGGAGTGATTTTCTTTAGCTGATTGCAAGAACTAAATTGTCACAAATCTCTCTCTATACACAGAAAGAAGAAAATATTTTATGTTGGAGGCAACAATGAGCTTAACTTTTGTTCAAGCTGGGATGCAAGTGGTGAGTAAAGGAGATGACAACCCCAGGTCAAGGTCAGAATGGCTCAAGATGGGGGAAGCTAATGAAATGGTTTCTCTCAACTGCACTCACGGCCCTAAGAAACCAGCAGGCATGCCAAGCTAAGAGCGTTACAAAGAACTGCCTTAGGGTTTGTTTTATCCTGAAGCACAAACCAGAGCAAGACAAAAGGAGTGAAACATTTTGCCTTGAAAATGAATGAATCTTTGGTTTCCTTTCTTTTCTTTAAGAGAAATATTGTGGGTTTCGTATGCCCACCAAATAATCAGCTTCATTATTCTTTTCCTGAGTACAAGGTACTTCAAGGTTGTCTTGCATCCTATCATCACTCTTTCAGGTGAAATTTCATCATTCATTCATTTGGACAATGTTCATAGCTCTCCGACAATGTGCCAAGCACTTCTCTAGAGGCTGGGCATAAAAAGACAAGTTGGACATGGTCTCTAACTTCCAGAACCAACCTTTCAGACTTGTTAGTCATGTAAAAAAAAAAAAAAAAAAAAAAAAAGAACAGCATAGCAATGCAGCATGATAAGTGCTATAATTGAACTATAAAGAAAAATGGAAATTCTAAGGAATCAATTCTTCACCAAAGATCTACTTCTCAAGAAAAAATGTTACTCTAAATAGATATTTAAATTACCTGACTTACTGAAGAAGTTCCAAGGTCAGGGAATATAAAACCATTTTACATTGCTGGAAGAAACCCAAACTGTTTACTGTTAAGATGCTTTTATATATTTTTAAGATAGAATCACTCTCCCATTAGTGTAATGACTTCATTAGAGTGAAAGAAATCATACCTACTTGAGGTTAAATTGAATTTGTTTTCTGTAATAATTTTGAATTATTAGTGTTTATTTTTCCAGCTACATGAAATGAAACTAACTCTTACACGATTCTTAAGCATTCTCTATTGGATATATCTCCCTTAATAACTTACTAAAGATGCTGTAAAATTATTTTCAAGTGGAAGGACCTCTTCCAAAATTCAGGGGCTGTAATTTCCAAATTCCTAAAGTTGAGGATAGTGAGAAACAAGAAGACAGGTTTGGCAGTGTTATTGAAGCAATATAGAAAGAAAAAAAATTGAAACTTAAAGGTAAAAATCAGTTAAGGATATTTTTAGAAACCCAAAGATTCAGTAACTTTAAAGGAATCACTAATATTTAACATTATTAAAGCAAATAAGGAATTGACATCTCAAATATCCAACCTCTGGGTACATGATCATAGATTTAGCTGACAAAATATTTCTTCAATTTCTAATGAAGAGTATGTTTTGTTGTCTTTTTGGTTCCCTTTGTTAATTTAAAACATTCAGACTCAATTTATGACTGTTGTCAGCGAATTAGAGTTCTGATATTAAAAGTTTATGAATCCACTTAACTTATGTTGGATTTGCGGAAGAAAGCTTTCTGAATGATGTTGATGTTTCTGTAACTTCTTTGAGTCATTAAAACTCAGAGTAAACACCAGGATGATTTTTGTAAAGGCAAACAAAGGAAAACATTTTCTTATTGACACCCCAAAACCTTATCCAGTTGAAATTTTGTTTAAGATTAAATAATGGGTGCTTTATTTAGATTAATTAGCAAGAAGATCACAGTAGTCAATAGGTAACTGAAAGACACCATCTGTTCCCTTTTCCAGTTGTGTCTATGAGCTTTGCATCGGTATACCAGGGAACATAGGAGAATTAATTAGGCAGCAAATGAAATCTTCTCACATATGGCACCCATTTGCTTCTCACAAATGCATAGCAGCAAATTTGTGTGCTTTTGCTTTAATCTTGCTCACCTCCTTGAAAGTTTTGAAGGATCGCTGGAGTCTGACCACCAGTTGCTTGTTTGGAAAAAGTACAAAAATGTAGAAAATTCGTGTGGAGCTTATTATTGAAAGAAAATGCCTGGTTAGAAATAACATCATGAGATCTTCATGAAAGCTTGAAATCTCACTTTGATAAGAGGTTAAATCAAGTGGTTTGTTTCTAATCCCAAGATTGTTGTTGTTTGTCTTTCTTTTTTATTGTGTGGCTTTTAGTGTACCCTAAGAATTCTGTACACTAAATTCTCTAATCTCTTTGCATATCTATACAGAGATCTGATTTGTTTTATAAAAGCAGTCCTCCAAAGGTTGCGATGATATAATTTAGAAAACACATTTTTTAAAAAAAATCTTTATTGGAGAATAATTGCTTTACAATGGTGTGTTAGTCTCTGCTTTACAACAAAATGAATCAGCTGTATGTATACTTATATCCCCATATCTCCTCCCTCTTGTGTCTCCCTCCCACCCTCCCTACCCCACCCCTCTAGGTGGTCACAAAGCACGAAGCTGATCTCGCTGTGCTATGCAGCTGCTTAAATTGATATTCTTATCTCTTTCTCCATAATGGTAACATCTATGGCTTGCTTATTTACTATTGTATTGAGCACAGAGCCTGATACATATAAGAGCTCAATAAATGTGTGTTGCTTGGATGATGACTAAATAAATAATATAATCTGTTGATCAGTTTTTATGTTAATGGGTCAGCTGTGTTGAGATTATATAAGCTTTTGACCATTGCCTCCTTCTCTAGACTTTAAGGAAAGCCCTTGAATGTAAGAAACACATTTTATTTTTGTTTGTATTCTAAGTGCCTTATACATAGGAAATACATAATAACCATTGGTTAAATAATAGTGATTTTCAACAAACATAACTGACCAAATGATAACAGGCATACCACAGATTTCACAGTAGAAAATGAGAAAAAAAAGAAAGCTTGTGGAATCTCAAGACTTTATATCAGATCCGAATGCACACTTATATGTATATGTGTGTACTGATTGCATTAATACATTAATATTTTCATAGATGAGCATGTAGGCCAATATATGTATTACCTTGTTCTCTGGTTCTTTCGCCAAATGAGCAAGTTGAAATCAGAAATACTTGCCTGAATAGGTATCATTATGATTCTGAAAAAATTAAATAAATAAAACAGCTTTGCTACACTGTGCCATTGTATACCCTCAAAAAAAAAAAAAAAAACCCACACAATTATTGTGTACCTGTCTCCTCATAATGGCCTTTTTAAGAAGAAGCAATGTTAACTTATTTACCTTTAAAATTCCAGTTCCAGGTTTAGTGTAACCACGTATTTTACAAAATAAACATTAGAGAGAGAAGTAAACTGGATTACTATAGAGAAAGGCTTTCCTTAGGTAGCCAATTTAATGATGGGTTGACCATTGGAAAATACAATATTATGTTTTCCTTGATTACAAAATGTAAGACCTATTTGGTAAAGAGCAAAACCAGCATTCAATGATTTGTGAATGGATTTAGCTACGTATATCCTATGGTAGCATTATTATAATAATAAGTGCTTGTAAGCAACTGAAGTAATCAACATTATATCATGGTTACAAATAAACTATATAATCCATATAATGATATATAACTTAATAAATAAGTAAATATATATTGTTATAAATATATGTTTATGAGATGTCGATTAGTGTAAAAATGCCATCTATAAAACTATATAGAGAGCATAATCTTTTTGCTCCAAAATATATAGTAACAAAAATATCTATAAGACTATACACAAAATTATTAAATAGTAATTACCTCTGATTATCTGTATTTTTAATATTTCTACAATTAACATGTTTTGTTGTGTAATTAAATACAATTATTTTAAAGACAAAATGCAGCATTTTTTTAGAGCAGATTTGAAGTATCCTGAAAAAGACATAGAAGAAAATTGAAAACCATCCCTAATATAATTACCCAGAGATAAACACCATAGCATGTCATACACATACCTCCAATCTTTCTATTGTTAAATATATATAAACATATATATTTTTTAACACAGTGAAATAATACATTGTCCCAGATTATATCTGCTTTATAAAAATTATATCTCAAAGAATATCCCAAAGTGTAAGACTTTTTGAAAACATGATTTTTACTGACTGCATAGTATTTTACATCATTTTATAAATACTTGAGTAACTCTAGGGTTAGACATTTTGATTGCTGCCAGGTTTCCACTACCATAAAAAATATTAAAATGAGCCTCCCTATAGATATTTCATTGCTGACGTTTTCTCAATATAAGTATCCAGAAGAGGTTCTGTTAGCTTAAGTAATAAGTATGAGGCTTTAGATATGTATTATCAAATCATTCAACAGAAAACTTACAGCACACAGCAGGAAAGCATGAGAGTGCATATTCCTCTGCACGGAAAGAAAAAAAAATCCTTAAAAAGATTTCTATGTAAAAAATACCTTGACTTGATTTAAAAGAAATTATGAACTTAGTGAGGCTTTCACCCATTTCATAACCCCAGTCTGCAACCACTGTCAAAACTTTCTTGAGCATTTATCCAGTAATTTTCCATGTAAATAATGCATATATGTATATTGCATAGACATGAATGTGCACATGCATATATATGTATGCATATGTGCATATATGTTTATATAATATAGATACGCACAAACATATATACTATTACATATGTCTGTGTGCATGTCTGTGTTCCTTTTCACAAAGAGAAGTATGTTACCTCTTATTCTGAACTTTTCCTCTCAGTTAATAATATATGTTGCCTATATGTTGCAATATATGTTGCCTATCTTTCTATCAGCATGTGAATCTATCTCATTCTTTAATGATTTTCTAATGTTGCATAGTATTTTAATCTTTTTTATGCTATAAAGTATTTCATGATATGGATATACATTATTTAACAGTTTCTTATGTATGAGCATTTAGGATGCTTCTAGAAATCATTTTTAATATATAATAAAATATACAAAAAAGGAGGCCATAATTATTTTACTTGACTTGGCAATGGAATGTGTTCGACTTGGTCATTGAATTCTTTCGTGTGTGCATTAATTGCCTGTTCTTGTATATATCTATTTTTATTAAGTTATTAATCCTTTCCTTGAATTTATGAGTTCCTTCTATACTTAGAATAACTTTTTGACATGTAACTAAAATATATTTTGTCATTCCTGTTTTTTGTTTTTTAATATGTATTTTAATTTTTATTTTTCCAAACATATTAATCTTTTCCACTAAAATTTTTGTTTTTTATTACACTTATAAAACCTTTTCTACCCAAATTATTTGTCATCTATATTTTCTTGAAGTTCTATTATAAATGACTTAAACAATTAATTAATTTTGTTTGTAAAGCCACTTTCTGAGTCTTCCATATCATAATATAGCAAAAACTTGAACTGAAAAAAATGGTAGATTTCATGTTGCAAAAGAAGCCACAGATATAGTGCCATTTCTCTGCTGTGCATTGGGAAGAGTTGCTCTAATCTACTTTTCATTGCTGATGTTAAAAAAAAGGGGGAGGATGCAGTCATTGAAAGGGCCATGTAATTTTTAATGGGGTAGCCTATAGTCATGTCCAAATGCCAGCTGAAGTGATTACATTCTGCTTGTAAGCAGTAGCAGTATAATTTCAATTAGAATGGCATCAAATGGACTGATATAAACCTGAGGGTTTGAAACCCATTCAGGTCACCAGAAGATAAATGAGACATGTGACTGGAGATAAGCTCAGAGGTAAAATTAATTTTTAGGCTGTTTCTAATGACCAAAAGCCAATGGCCTGTTTCCAAGATGGACAGATATGAGAAAGAAGGAAAGGGAAGGGGTGGGGAGAAGAAAAGGAAGTGATAGAATATACAAAATATAATAGCAAGATTTATAAGGTCTATTCCATGCCAGGCATTGTTCTGAGGGCTTTAAACTGAATTTCCATAACAACCCATCCCCATGATACAGATGAGGAAAAGGCTATGATATGATAAGTGATCAGAAAGATGAAATGATTACTCAGCACACACAGTCCTTAAGGAGCAGAGGTGACATTTGACCCCAAGCATTCAGACTTCAGTGTCCGCCACCCTCCACTAAGCTGTATTTTCTCAAAAGCCCCATTTCTTCTCATTCTGAATAGCGTCCTCAGAAAGAAGTTCTTGGCAGTTGGTTTTTAATTTTCCAGTCTCCTCCTTGTTTACTATATTCCCTATTCAATAATTAAATGAGTTAATACTTACAAAGTGCTTAAAACAATGGTTGGCACATAGTAAGCAGCATACAAATTTTATTATTGAATAAAATAAAGAAGCTCAATTATCTTTATTGAATGCTTATTGTGTTGCAGGCACTCTGCCAGATGCTGGAAATACAAAGTTGAACAAAGGATATAAAACCCCTATTCCCTTTGACCTACAGTCAAGTAGAGAAAAAAAGACATTTAAAGTAAAATTTCACAAATTTCATAGCTCTTATGAAAAGTGCCATATAAAGAAGTATGGTATATCTTGAGGGCAGTCAGGTTAAGACCTAGCTCGCTCAAGATCCTAAGGTGCTGACAATTGATCTGAAGACCAAGAGATGATAAGAAGGTAGGCAAAAAGAAAGTTGGGGTGAGAGCCTTCTGGGAAGAGAGAAACTCAAGTGCAAGGGCCCTGAGGCAGAAGGGAGGTCTTAGAAGAGGGCTACTATGTTCAGTTCATATTGAGCAAAAACAAAGAGGGCATTCAGGCAAACTTCAGGTGGGACCTCAACCTTCCACTGGGCCTGTCTCAGTACACACCTTAACTTTTATTTCAGCTCACGTCTCTATAATACCTACTGCTGTGGACCACTCACTCCCTTTCTCATCAGCCTTCCTTGCCACGGCTCTTTCCTGGTGTTCTAGGTGGAATTCTAAACACACTTTCTCTCCCTTTACATGTTGGGCATCCCAAGGTTCCATCTCAACCCCTTTCTCTTACACTATAGACATGACCCAGATGAGCTCGTCCACTGTTAAAACTTCACTGCCGTCTGTTTCCTGGTGACACCCAAATCTGCACACACAGTTTGATTTTCTGCACTGAATTCAGAAGCTATATATTTGTATATTCAGTTCCCTGATGCATGGTATCCCTGTGTGTCTCCTGAACATGTGCAAGTCAGTTTGTTCAAACCTGAACTCCTCCATCCCCTGCCAGGCTTTCTCCTGTGTTTCAGTTTTTAGTTAGTGGCACCACTGTTTACCAGTTGCCTAAGCCAAACACCTAGAAACTATCTCTCCCTTCTTTCTCTCCTGTATGTTTAATCAGTCACCAAATACTATCGCCTCTACTTTCTTCGTATTCCCAGAACCTCTTAACTCTGTCTAGGCCCATTAGTTCAAGTTCTACTTATCTTTTGCCAGTGTTGTGTACTGGCCATCTAAATGATTTCCCTGTCACCGGCTTTGTATCTAATGATTCATCTCTCATATCATTGCTGGGATGATCTTTCAGACCTGTAATTTGCTCACATATTCCCTCCCTCTTTAAAAATCATTTTGTGACTGAATTGCCTGCAAAATCAAATCAGAACATAAGGTCTCCATGATGTAAGTTCCATGTGTAATGCTTTCTTCTGGCCATTCTTCCCCTTTATGTTGATTCTCATCTCATGCAAAACTTCTTGTTGGTTCTGAACCCAGTCATGACCTTCCTCCTCAAGTCTTTTGTAAATGTTTCCCTCTGCCCTTTTTCTTAATACTCCCCAGGCTAATCCCTTCTGTCTCAATAAACCTACTGTGATCCAATCCTGGAACAGGACTTTATTCTTCGCTTGAGGCACAGGCATGTCCTCTCTAACAGGGCTGCCATGATGATGTTTTGGTCCCCAGGTATCGACGTCAACCATGACCCAGATCCAACAGTCCTGAAGTGACTGTGTGCTTCCCTCCCACAGTGTACCAATGTCAGTGGTAACAGTTGTCCTTGGGGAAGGACTGAGAAATCATGTTCACTTGCCATCGTGTTCCAGGATCCTTTCTCCTGGATACTGGCTTCTCCTTTAGTCAGTGGGTTCTGAGTTGGAAAGCTGTCTCAGATCGAACACACTGGAAAAGTGTGAAACATACGGATCTAGCTTCTATGCATATATTACCTCTAATAGTTCAAAAACACAGACAGTATTATTAACACTTTACAAATAAGAAAAGCAAGGCTCAGTGAAGTTATATAATATGCCAGTGTAATGAAGCATACAGACTGTGCCACTGTTGGAAAGAAGGTCTGCCTTAGAGGGCAGTTCAATCCCCTCCCACCAACCAATGCAGGCTCCATACAAACAACATAATCTGACTTAAAAGTACCTTTACCTTTAGGGTTTCTTCCATATTCCCTAGAGATCTAAACCTGTCCCCTTTATATCAGCATAGTAAGACTGCTTTGGTTCAATTCCTGCTTAATTCCTAATTAGTTTTATATCTTAGAGTAAATCATCTTTCTATAGATGAGTTTCACTTATAAAATATTAATATCAGTAGTACCTATATGATAGAGTTGGTGTGACGATTAAATGAGTTAAAGTATATAAAGGGCTTAACAGGATATGGGGCATGTAATAACCTCGTTACATGTTAGCTATCATCAATGTCATCAAATTATTTTTGTTGTTATTACTAATTGAATAAAATACGTAAAGCAATTAACACAATATCTGGAACAAAAGTATTTTCTATTGTTATATGGTTTTAATATTAGTAACACCATTACTAATATAATTATTATTCATGTTTGGGGAATATATAAATGCATCAAGGTAGCACCTATCCTACCCTATTTTCAAAAAATGTTCCTATTTAGCAGTGCTCTCAGGTATAGGGCAACTGTATATACATTGTTGAAACCTGAATATGTTTCTAAAAAATATATATTTTGTGTTTTCCAATGTCTTAACTGTTAGAAGATCATCACTGTGCTGCTGTGAAAATCCTTGATACCACTCTCAGATGTGGCCTCAAGTCTGAATGTCTACGCACGTCTGAGTCAAATTACCTTAGAACTCAGGTACCTTCGTTCAAGTACCTAAACTGGGAATAGTCCAACCCATCACCCCAATTCACTGATGGGAAAGCAAAATCAGACATCCATTTTAGAAAACCATTCGGTATAGTGTTAAACATACAACTTACCTAGGATTGACCTAGCAAAGCTACTCCTACATATTCACTCAAGAGAAATTAAAACATATATCCACGAAAGGCTAAACGTTTATAACAACTGTGTTCATAACAGCCAAAAACTGGAAACAATCCCAATGCGCATCAAGTAGTGAAAGGATACATAATTGTCAAACGTATGTCCAATGGAAAACCATTCAGCAAAAAAAGGAGAAACTACTGAGATATGTAACGACAAGAATGGATCTCAAAATAGTATCTTCAGTGAAAAAAGCCAGACATAAAAGGATAACTACTGAATGATTCCCTTTGTATGTCAACCAGAAAAGACGAAGCTACAGGGATAAATATCAGATGTGTGGTTGCCGGGGGTTGGGTGTAGGGGGCAGGGGATTTATGACAACGAAGGACAAGGAAATTTTGGTGGGTGATGGATTATGATAATGGTTATGTCTGTATACATTTGTCAAAATGCATTGGGCTACAAACTTCAAGTGGATGGATTTTAATAAACCATAAATCTGTCATTTAAAAAATACAGTGAAAGAATGCTTTCTATGAAATATTTCATATAATTAACAAAAAAGTCACATCAAAGTCTTTTAGCTGCAATCCAAATATGATTATGATACAATAATATTTAATTACACTGCCTCTTTGTGCTTCAACAATTTCATTCATTTGATTTATATATAGTTCCTGTTATGTACTATAGGTATCAAGTCTCCCTAATTAAGTAGGAAATTCAAGACGCTGTGAAGACTCATGGCTTAGACGTATTGGTCTGGAAGTCTCTGCCTTGACAGTGTCTGGCTTGTATACCTGTTCCTGGTGAAATATGAGACCAGAGGAAGAGAAACCAAAGAAAAGAAAATGTAACTGGACTACTGACCATTCCTGACTTTCAGAATGCTTTCTAAGTGAAAATCCCCTTTTGTCTCCCACTCTTTCTTTAAGTTGTCTTCCCATGGCTAAGTTTTACTGCCTCTGGATGGAAATTCAGGCAGACCCCATGATTTTTCTGGCTATGCTAATATAGCACTCTATGGTCACTCTAAGTTGAAAGGTATAATCAAAATTTAGAACACCCAGTGTAATACACAAATCAATGCTTCAATTTTCATCCAGAGGCAACATTTCAGATTTTGGTCAACCGCGGATTTGCCACCTGCCCACAGGAGCTTGTCATCTGCTTTCAGGGAAGGGATTTTCATTGACTTCTTTTTATCCACACTCATTTTCTTCCCCATTTACCACCCAACCCACATCTAAATGTTATAAGTGATCCCTCCCTGGTGGGAGAATGTGGTGAAAAACGAGGAAGAAGGAGCGGGGCACAGTTGTTTGACTCTCATGAGTAAATCAAAACAAAACAAAAAAAAATAATAAAGTACTCTCGATAGCTGTGAACTCTCAGGTAGCTGGCCTGGCAACTAACTTGGTGCTGATCATAAATAATTTCACAACATATCAATTTTGGAAAAGGTTACTCTGTAACTATGATGGAAGGAGACACAAACAAGGGCACTAGGGCCACCCCAGAAAGGATAAAACGTCTTTGTTGCCTGGCTATCATGAAAGACCATTGGTTGTTTATCGACGACAATTCTGTCTAACTTTGTTAACATTACCTCCTTTGCAAAAGGTACTCAGAAGCCCATCCTATAACTACCCTTTGCTTTCTGATAGCTTCCAATACAGAACAAGCCCTCACTTTCTTAAATCTCCCCAAAGTCACCCATACAAACCTAAACCTTATCACAAGCATGTCCTAAGTCCCTTATCTGATCGGGCCCACAGTTCTTCATGGTATAAGATTTCCCTTGCTGCAGCAAGTTGATAAATCTAGTGTCATTTGATCACAAATGCATTCTCTCTTGCCTGGGTTTTATTATTTGTAAGATGGTTTTGCACTCTCTGAGCTTGGCAAACGTTTAATAGCTGATTCTTTCTCTTATGAGCATGCCCGTGGGCCCCTTGGATTTCATGTGGGGTCGTTCCAACCAGAACACTTGTTCCATGGAGGTGTATTCTGTTTCTCCATTGCAGCCACACTTAACCCCTGTTTATTTCAGAGTTCTGCTCTACATAAACTTTCCACTGGACTCCCAGGAAGTCCTCCTAGGAAGAAGTTGAAAGACTCTAAGAAAAGCCAGCTCACCCACATCCCCAATAAGTCTGATCTCTGATCCAAGGGAAAGAGTCATGCATGACTTTTGCTTCATACTCTTTGGCAGAGAAGGCCATTCCCAATGCAGCTGTAGCTCTTCCTCACCCTTCCAGTAAGGTTGCTTACCTGCCCAGATATCTTGCAATCTGGATCTCTCCGGTGACAGTCAGGCATCATTTCTTTGTGCACCCCAATTTCAGGAGACTCAAAGCACAGCTTATGCCAAAGGAAAAATCTCTCCTGATATTCCTCACTCTATCTAAAATCTCTCACTCTTTTGTGGGATTTTAGACTGCCTGCCAGTTCCTAAGAACCTGGACTTTACTTGTTAGCCAATCATGTCCCTTTCGGGACCTCCACATCTATTGCACATAGCGGCCGGTGCCTTGGTCAATAGGACCTATACAAAATCCTGTTTTTCCTCTAACACTGTACCCATTTTAATAATTTCACTTTTCTGCAATTTATAGAAGTCAGAAATTCAAAATAGAACTCTGCTTACTCTTTCCCTGAACTTATGTTTTTACTCTGAACTCCTATTTCCAAAGATAGTACACTAAAATGTGTATGGCTTCAACCTATGATTTTAAGTAAATTTAGTGCCATACCACGATTATTTTTCAGTCAAATCAAGATTATTATTCCAGTCCCAGTCAGGTCTATGGATGCCATTTAGGTTTTCCTTCCCTGTCCCCCTTCCCCACCAACTATGTCCCCACAGTTCTACATACCCTTTGCCCACTGCCTATCCATGCCAGGCTGGGAGTAATCTGCTTACATGATAGTCTGCAACTGGTGGCATTGTTATTGCATTTTCCTTCTGGATTGTTTTTCATTATTTTTGGCGAAACTCATGGTGTTTTTTACGAAGAGGAAAGGATATTTGGATTTTTCCTTTCTTGCTTTAAAAATTAATGTTTTATTTATTAAAGTAACCAATTAAAATTCTTAGTTCCTTAATGCTTTTTTAAGTCCAGTTTGGAAATCTTATTCTATCTGTATTCTAGTTGATTTTGGCTATCATTTTAAAGGATCTTTTGAATAATTTTTGTTCCATTTGCAAACTTTTAAAATGAAGCCCTTTCAAATATTTTAGTTTTTAATTTTAATATTTTTAATTCCTCTTTAACTATTTTACCTGACCTAATAATTACAATGCTTATCTGATAACTTACAACATTAACTAACAGCATTGATTATGTAAGAAACACAGGGCTTCCCTGGTGGCGCAGTGGTTAAGAATCCAACTGCCAGTGCAGGGGACACGGGTTTGAGCCCTGGTCTGGGAGGATCCCACATTCCGCAGAGCAACTTAGCCCGTGCGCCACAACTGCTGCAGCCTGCATGCCTAGAGCCTGTGCTCCACAACAAGGAAAGCCACAGCAGTGAGAAGCCCGAGCACCAGAACGAAGAGTAACTGGCGGCAACTAGAGAAAGCCCGCGCACAGCAACGAAGACCCATCACAGCCAAAAATTAAATAAATAAATAAATTTATTTTTTTTTAAATGTGCATCATTTTTTATACTTAGTGGTTATAAGAAATAATAGATTATTTTATATTCATCCTCATTATTCATGGACTTCGTGTATGCTATTTGCTAAAATTTATTTGTAACTCCAAAATCAATATTCGTGGCATGTTCAAGGTCATTCACAGGCATGTGAATGCACAGGGCAGAGAAAAATTTTGATTGCCTGCCCAATGAATTCAAAGGTGGTTTTCAGTAAACAAGTGTCCTTTCTACAGTCTATTTAGTGCTACATTTTTTCTGCATTTTTGTGTTTTGTTGGTTATTTCTCCATTTAAAAATGGTTCCCAAGCACAGTGTTGAAGTGCTGGCTATTGTCTCTAGGTACAAGAGGACGCTGATGTGTCTTATGAAGAAAATAGGTGCATTTGGTAAACTTCATTCCTGCTGTTCTTTCATGGCTATTGACCATGCATGAGTTCAGTGTTCATGAATAAACAATATATATTAAATAAGGTGTCTTACTTATGAAACACACATAAAACAAGTTTAGGTATTGATTTGTTAATGAAAATGTTGTGACCAGAGGCTCACAACCTAATTCTGTATTTCCCCTAGGAATAAGAGTTCAGTACTCGCTAATTCAGTGTTCATGGTGACCTACACATAGAACATAACTAATGTGAATGTGAGAGTCGATGCTACCCTCCAAAAAGAAAAAAGCTGCCAGTTAAACTATGACACACCATTGATTGAAAGACACACCTAGATTTCAGCAATAAATGTGTCTCAAATATGAAAAATACCTCAGAATTAATTAAAAAATCGACAAATATTTGATAAGTTGATAAATAATGCTTATAAATCTGTTGAGTTACACTTATAATTACAGTGACCTTTAATTTCTCTTGGATCTTACAACAGTGAGCACAAACTTAGAACTGATTTCAACTCAAAATCATAAATTTAAATTACCTGCTTAATTACACAATTTGGAGATATTATATTAGACGAAGTTCTATTAAAATTATAATTACAAAAAAATAACCAACATGTGCAGATTTCTTCATAAAACTCATTTTAAAAATCACATTTTAATTTTAATTGTGTAAGCTTACAGTAGAAGGTGTCTCAGATTTGGTGAAATCCAGTATTGTCCCCAATGCCTTAGAATGTCCCCCTCGCCCTTGTTCCCTGATACACTTTCACTATTCCAAGGTTTTAGCTCAACACTCGTGTCTCTGTGTTCTTTCCTGATGCCACCAGACAGAGTTAAATACTGTCTCCTATCCCTCATCTCGATGAATCTATCACATATGATTTATGTCTTTAAAATCATATTAATATATACTTATTTATTTAGGTGTATTCTCTTCTCATTATGTGGCACAGATTTGCCCTTATCTGAATCCTGAGTGTCCCACATAGCAGGTCCTCAATACATATTATTTCTTTTTAAAAAATATCTGTCTGCCATGTGCCAGGCCCTGGGCTAAGCACTGTGGATAAAATATCAAGTGAGGATGGCTCTGACTTCCAAAAGATCACAGTCGAGTAAGGAAAGCATAGGGAGCTACTTGAGAACATACCAGAGGGTCCAAATCAGATGAAGATGGTGAGATGGGGGAGGGAGGGCCAGGAAGATCATCCAGGAGACTCAGTTTGAAGTTTGCATGTGAATTAAGTGGATGAAGAATATGTCAACAGAATGAACTCAGAAGTTGTGTCTCCTTGTCAAGAAAATCCTCATGAGTTATCAAAAATTCATCAAACAGTATTGAATAAAAGAGATCTATTGTCCGAAGTTCATAAACAAATGCAAGATTTAATCAGATTCAAAGTCTGTGTTATTAGAAGCAAAATTGGGGGAAAAAATGTAATACTTGATAAAGAAGGCATTGTAGAGAATGATGACTGAGCTTTGGTTTAAATGATTCATGGACATAGTTAATCAAAAAAATAATTCTAGAAGAGAAGCAGTTACTTCTGTTGTTGGCTTGGTTTTGCAGGTGTGAGGGAGATACTAGCAAAGGAAATTGAGAAATTTGTGGCAAAAGAGAACAAAAAGCAGTTTAGGGAGCAATTCATAACTTCATCTTAAAATAAAATGTTTTGACTTTCTACTTGTCTAAAACACTGATTAGAGCTAAAGACCGAACGAACAGTCACCAGTCCTTGTCTCTGACTCTCAATGTGCAGTTCAGGCTGGAGGGGAAGCTCAGAGAAGCCTGGGGCGTGGGCAGAATTTGTATGGCAGTGGTACCCTCCATCTCAAGAGAAGGTAAGGACTTAGCCACTTGAAATGTTGGGTGTCCCCCTCAACAGTTTTAAGATTGTCTGTGCCAAACAATCCCTGAAGACACATTAGGGCATTTGGGGCCAGATATGGTGCTCCAGAACGAGCACTGTCTCATGCACAATCTAGTGAGAGACATGCATGCAAACAAGTGTAATACATTATGTAATTACTTAAACAGAGATGTGTCTGGAGTGAGCTGGGGGATACAGGGACCTTACACTTGACCAATAGATGTTTAATGTCAATTTGAATGTTAAATAGGAGATGGTTTAGAAAATACAACAAATGTACTAAAGAACTCCCATTTCTTTCATTTTCTTCTGTAATTTGGGCTTTATAATTGTTTTTGTTTCCTATAACATTCGTAGAGGGCACTGCACTTCAAAATGTGTTCTGGGGGGTTCCCGAGGGTTCCTGAAACCTTCCAGCAACACCCACAGAGGGAATATAGGAGTGAGCAGGATTTCAGTCAAAAGAGCTCCACTTTTATAGGTCTTGTTTGTTCAGGTTTCAACGTTTAGTATTTCATTTGAACAAATAGTTCCATGACCAAAAACTTAGGAATAAAAATGTTAACAGCATAAATTATTATACATGTTCATCTTTAGCAATAATTAAGGGCTATGTTTTTAATATAGGAAATAAGAATGACAAATATCATCAGGTTTAGATTTGCTTACAGTTGGTCTATGGTGACTACCTAATACATATTCAAAAACTACATAAGTCCTACAAAACCAAAAGGATTTCTATGACCACAATGATTGATACAGATAGGTCTTAGAACGCCATTAAAAGAATTGGATTAATAGCAAGAAGGTACAATATATTTCAACAACATAGAAAAACAAAACAACTGTGGAGTACTTTTCTCCTTTTACAGGTTTCATAACAGAAGAAAAAATAAAATAAAAGATTGATAACGGTTGTCTTATGAGCCCTGATCCATTAATACAACTAGCTAAATATAAACATCAAATAGTTTAGAGTTGGGGGAAAAAACCCGCACTACATCTGTAAAGAAAGAAAAAAAAAAAAAAAGAGGATGAGAGTTAGAACATTCCTCCATATTAAAGTTTAATTTAAAAAGTGGATAGAGTTTAAAAAGTGCTTTAAAAATAGCTTCCAATAAATTAAGTTGTTAAATTTAACCATGACCCATACTACCTCACTCCTTCCCAGAACTGACATCCACTTTCCCTCTTTTGTGCCTCTGATTAATGCAACATTTATAATACACAGCAATAGAGTGGGTGTACAGCACTGTAATGAGCTAAGGTGCCTAAATCTTGTAAAGATTCTATAACCAGCAGCTGGAAACTAAACTTAGGATGAAATCTTTTAAGTCCAAATAACGTTAACTTCCCCTAACATCTGTCAAAGACTCGGCCTTTAATCTTATGATTAGAAATGGGTATTGCCACATGAACAGAGTTTTCCTGGTAAATCCAGTCATTGTCAATGTTAAAGTGAATTTTATGGTGATTTTATGGTAGGATTTCAGTTAATTCTCTGAAGATTCTACCACACAGGGACAGAGGAGACACCTGAAAAGCAAGAATTTTTTTTGTTTTGTTTGTCTTGTTTTGTGCTACTTTCTATTATCTCTGTGAGCTCTCTAAAGGGGAGAAGTAGTTCTGCCTTCTGCATGGAATGATCAAAATCTTTGCTCTGAAGAGACCAGAGAGAGTCAGGGAAAGGTTCCTTGAGACGCAGTGGGTTTTCTCTTGGAGATACATACCTTTCTTGAATGCTTATCTTTTCACTTTATCTTTTTTTTTTCCTCATTCTGCATCTCTTAAAAATCTGGAAGATTGGTGAGGAGATGAGGCACAATGAGATGGAGGCACATTAAAATTTTTTCCTAAGGTTGTGGGATTAAATACAAGATGCATAGTTAAATATGGATTTCAGATAAACAAGAAATAATCTTTAGCATAAGTATGTCACATGCAATAAATTTTGGAGACATATGATTGATCAATATGTATTATCCAGAGAAACAGAGCCAATAGAAGATAGACATGTGGAGATGTGGAGATATATATTATATATATATAATATGAGTTTTATTATAAGGTATTGGCTCAAGTGATTATCAAGTCTGAGAAGTTCCACGATCTTTCACAGTCTGCCATCTTCAAGCTGGACACCCAGGAAAGCAGGTAGTGTAAATATGAACGCTTGAGACCCAGGGCACTGGTATAGATTCCAGTCTAGATCTTAAGGTCCAAGAACCAGGAGCCCCAAGGGCAAGATTCATGTCCCTGCTCAAACAGTCAAGCAGAGAATGTGAATCCTTCCTTTCTCCACTTTTTATTCTATTCAGGCCCTCAACAAACTGAATGATGCCCTCCCACATTGGGGAGGTCAACCTGTGTTACTTCATCTACCAACTCGAATGCTAATCTCTTCCAGAACCACCCAGAAATTATGTTTAACCAGACACCTGGCCACCCCATGATCCAATTAAGTTGACACATAAAATTAACTATCATACTATACTACAAACTGTGTTATTTTTCTGAAATACAGATTTAACTGGGTGTCCTGTATTTTTTTAATTTTTGCTAAATCTGGTAGCCCTACTAGGCACATAGATATTAAAGTATGTTTGTGCATTTGGTGACATGAAGTTTCTAAAGTTCAATTACAGCATATCTCATTGCATTTCCATAAGAAATATCTTACTTCCTCTAAAAAATTGGAGTGAATTTAAAGGTAAATTATAAATAATTTTTAATTATTGTTTGTTTTTCATATTACTCATATAATTTCTCCCTCTATTCGTTCAGAAAACAAACAGTTTGATTCCGCCTGACTTCTTTAGATGATATAACTTGGTATGATTGGGAATGAAACACTGATAATGATTCACTGAAATTATAACTAATATTTGTAAATGGCTTCAAGATTTATAGATGGAAAATATTCCCAAAACCTCCAGTATTTTCATTATAATTTTTTCTATTTCTTTATAAATATCATTACACCTTAGCTCACAGAAAAAAAGATTATGTTCTCAAGCTGAGGGGCTGCAAAACTTTCTTTTTCCAATAGGAAATTCATTTATAAATCATTCATTAAACTTTAATAAATCTCTTTTCCAGAGGTACACTCTGCTCCATTGAGTATCAAGATCTTGTAACAGCTAATTACAAAATGTGAAGGTTACATATTCTCCAGCCCAATAAATTTAAGATGCTAAACAAAAGATCAAAAATTATTTTCAATAAAACTCAATAAACCAAAAAGTGTAAATAGCATGGGTGAAGAAGCTTGGAAATGTCAATATGGCTTCTATATGAGATTTTACTTCTTTTGTAAGTAAACAAGAAAAAGAATTTAGGCAAAACCAATTTTACTACCCTTCACTTTGATTTAAATGGTGGTGTTATTAACACAGACTTTAAAAATAGAATCTAATTAAGAAAATGTTGCATAAATTTGTAGGTTCTTAAATAATTTTGCTTATTTAAAAGTAAAATGTTTCAAATATGTAATGGTAAATGTGTAAAAAATTTATGTCCCCCATATTAACTGATCAAGAAAAATAGAAAAGAAAATTAGAATATTTTTAACAATAAGTAATTGATAGGAGCAGGTAAATTTATTTATAAAACATCTAGCTGAATTTTGCTAATTAAAGAACCAGAATTTAAAGATAAAATGTTTTGAGTTTGAACTTAGACTAGGCACAATATAACTGTATTTCTCTCTAAGTGAACCAGCACATTGAGTACAGCTTTTTGCCATGCTGATCCTAGCTCCACGAGAGAGGGCTAAGCAATATTTATCCAGTGGCGGGTCACACTTCAGGGCCCGCTGGATTTTTTTTTTTTAACATCTTTATTGGAGTATAATTGCTTTATAATGGTGTGTTAGTTTCTGCTGTATAACAAAGTGAGTCAGCTATACGTATACATATATCCCCATATCCCCTCCCTCTTGCGTCTCCCTCCCACACTCACTATTCCACCACTCTAGGTGGTCACAAAGCACCGAGCTGATCTCCCTGTGCTATGCAGCTGCTTCCCACTAGCTATCTATTTTACATTTGGTAGTATATATAAGTCCATGCCACTCTCTCACTTCGTCCTGGCTTACCCTTCCCCATCCCCGTGTCCTCAAGTCCATTCTCTACGTCTGTGTCTTTATTCCTGTCCTGCCCGTAGGTTCTTCAGAACCATTTTTTTTTTCTTTTTTTTTTTTTAGATTCCATATATATGTGTTAGCATATAGTATTTGTTTTTCTCTTTCTGACTTACTTCACTCTGTATGACAGACTCTAAGCCCATCCGCCTCACTACAAATAACTAAATTTCATTTCTTTTTATGGCTGAGTAATATTCCATTGTATATATGTGCCTCATCTTCTTTATCCATTCATCTGTCGATGGACACTTAGGTTGCTTCCATATCCTGGCTATTGTAAATAGTGCTGCAATGAACATTGTGGCACATGACTCTTTTTGAATTATGGTTTTCTCAGGATATGTGCCCAGTAGTGGGATTGCTGGGTTGTATGGTAGTTCTCATTTTAGTTTTTTAAGGAACCTCCATACTGTTCTCCATACTGGCTGTATCAATTTACATTCCCACTAACAGTGCAAGAGGGTTCCCTTTTCTCCACACCCTCTCCAGCATTTATTGTTTGTAGATTTTTTGATGATGGCCAGTCTGACCAGTGTGAGGTAATACCTCATTATAGTTTTGATTTGCATTTCTCTAATGATTAGTGATGTTGAGCATCCTTTCATGTGTTTGTTGGCAATCTGTATATCTTCTTTGGAGAAATGTCCATTTAGGTATTCTGCCCATTTTTGGATTGGTTTGTTTGTTTTTTTGATATTGAGCTGCATGACCTGCTTGTATATTTTGGAGATTAATCCTTTGTCAGTTGCTATGTTTGCAAATATTTTCTCCCATTCTAAGGGTTGTCTTCTTGTCTTGTTTATGGTTTCCTTTGCTGTGCAGAAGCTGTTAAGTTTCATTAGGTCCCATTTATTTATTTTTGTTTTTATTTCCATTTCTCTAGGAGGTGGGTCAAAAAGGATGTTGCTGGGATTTATGTCATAGAATGTTCTGCCTATGTTTTCCTCTAAGAGTTTTATAGTGTCTGGCTTAAATTTAGGTCTTTAATCCATTTTGAGTTTATTTTTGTATACGGTGTTAGGGAGTGTTCTAATTTCATTCTTTTACATGTAGTTGTCCAGTTTTCCCAGCACCACTTATTGAAGAGGCTGTCTTTTCTCCATTGTATATTCTTGCCTCCTTTATCAAAGATAAGGTGACCATATGTGCGTGGGTTTCTCTCTGGGCTTTCTATCCTGTTCCACTGATCTATATTTCTATTTCTGTGCCAGTACCATACTGTCTTGATTACTGTAGCTTTGTAGTATAGTCTGAAGTCAGTGAGTCTGATTCCTCCAGCTCTGTTTTTCTTTTTCAAGATTGTTTTGGCTATTCGGGGTCTTTTGTGTTTCCATACAAATTGTGAAAATTTTTGTTCTACTTCTGTGAAAAATGCCATTGGTAGTTTGATAGGGATTGCATTGAATCTGTAGATTGCTTTGGGTAGTATAGTCATTGTCACATTGTTGATTCTTCCAATCCAAGATCATGGTATATCTCTCCATCTGTTTGTATCATCTTTAATTTCTTTCATCAGTGTTTTATAGTTTTCTGCCTACAGTTCTTTTTTCTCCTTAGGTAGGTTTATTCCTAGGTATTTTATTCTTTCTGTTGCAATGGTAAATGGGAGTGTCTCCTTAATTTCTCTTTCAGATTTTTCATCATTAGTGTATAGGAATGCAAGAGATTTCTGTACATTAACTTTGTATCCTGCTACTTTACCAAATTCATTGATTAGTTCTGGTTGTTTTCTGGTAGCATCTTTAGTTATGTATAGTATCATGTCATCTGCAAACAGTGACAGTTTTACTTCTTCTTTTCCCATTTGTATTCCTTTTATTTCTTTTTCTTCTCTGATTGCTGGGGTTAAAACTTCCAAAACTATGTTTACTAATAGTTGTGAGAGTGGGCAACCTTGTCTTGTTCCTGATCTTAGTGGAAATGGTTTCAGTTTTTCACCATTGAGAATGACGTTGTGGGTTTGTCATATATGACCTTTATTAGGTTGAGATAAGTTCGCTCCATGCCTACTTTCTGGAGGGTTTTTATCATAAATGGGTGCTGAATTTTGTCAAAAGCTTTTTCTGCATATATTGAGATTATCATATGGTTTGTATCCTTCAATTTGTTAATATGACTTATCACATTGATTGATTTGCGTGTACTGAAGAATCCTTGCATTCCTGGAATAAACCCCACTTGATCATGGTGTATGATCCTTTTAATGTGCTGTTGGATTCTGTTTGCTAGTATTTTGTTGAGGTTTTTCATCTATGTTTAGCAGTGATATTGGCCTCTAGTTTTCTTTCTTTGTGACATCTTTGTCTGGTTTTGGTATCAGGGTGATGGTGGTCTCGTAGAATGAGTTTTGGCGTGTTCCTCCCTCTGCTATATTTTGGAAGTTTAAGAAGGAGAGGTGTTAGCTCTTCTCTAAATGTTTAATAGAATTCGCCTGTGAAGCCATCTGGCCCTGGGCTTTTATTTGTTGGAAGATTTTTAATCACAGTTTCAATTTCAGTGCTTGTGATTGGTCTATTTATATTTTCTATTTCTTCCTGGTTCAGTTTCAGAATGTTGTGCTTTTCTAAGAATTTGCCCATTTCTTCCATATTGTCCATTTTATTGGCATATAGTTGCTTGTAGTAATCTCTCATGATCCTTTGTATTTCTGCAGTGTCAGTTGTTACTTCTCCTTTTTCATTTCTAATTCTACTGATTTGAGTCTTCTCCCTTTTTTTATTTAGGAGTCTGGCTAATGCTTTATCTATTTTGTTTATCTTTGCAAAAAAACAGCTTTTAGTTTCATTGATCTTGGCTATGCTTCCTTCATTTCTTTTTAATTTATTTCTGATCTGATCTTTATGTTTTCTTTCCTTGTGCAAACTTTGGGCGTTTTTTGTTCTTCTTTCTTCAATTGCTTTAGGTGTAAGGTTAGGTAGTTTATTTGAGATTTTTCTTGTTTCTTGAGGTATTAAGGTATTGCTATAAACTTCTCTCTTAGAACTACTTTTGCTGCATCCCATACGTTTTGAGTCATCATGTTTTCATTGTCATTTGTTTCTAGATATTTTTTTATTTCCTCTTTGATTTCTTCAATGATCTCTTATTTATTTATTAGTGTATTGTCTAGCCTCCGTGTGTTTGTATTTTTTACAGTTATTTTCCTGTAATTGATATCTAGTCTTATAGTGCTGTAGTTGGAAAAGATACTTGATATGATTTCAATTTCCTTAAACTTACCAAGGTTTGATTTGTGACCCAATATATGATCTATCCTGGAGAATGTTCCATCAGCAGTTGAGAAGAAAGTATATTCTGTTGTTTTTGGATGGAATGTCCTATAAATACCAATTAAGTCCATCTTGTTTAATGTGTCATTTAAAGCTTGTGTTTCATCATTCATTTTCATTTTGGATGATCTGTCCATTGGTGAAATAGGGGTGTTAAGGTCCCCTACCATTATTGTGTTACTGTTGATTTCCCCTTTAATGGCTGTTAGTATTTGCCGTATGTATTGAAGTGATCCTATGTTGGGTGCATAAATATTTACAGTTGTTATATTTTCTTCTTGGATTGATCCCTTTATCATTATTTAGTGTCCTTCCTTGTCGCTTGTAACAGTCTTTACTTTAAAGTCTATTTTGTCTGTTATGAGAATTGCTACTCCAGCTTTCTTTTGATTTCCATTTGCATGGAATATCTTTTTCCATCCCCTCCCTTTCAGTCTGTATGTGTCCATAAGTCTGAAGTGGGTCTCTTGTAGACAGCATATATACATGTCTTGTTTTTGTATCCATTCAACCAATCTATGTCTTTTGGTTGGAGCATTTAATCCATTTACATTTAAGGTAATTATCGATATGTATGTTCCTATTCCAATTTTCTTAATTGTTTTGGGTTTGTTTTTGTAGGTCTTTTCCTTCTCTTATGTTTCCTGCCTAGAGAAATTCCTTTAACATTTGTTGTAAAGCTGGTTTGGTGGTGCTGAATTCTCTTAGCTTTTGCTTGTCTGTAAAGGTTTTAATTTCTCCATCAAATCTGAATGAGATCCTTGCTGGATAGCGTAATCTTGGTTGTAGGTTTTTTCCTTTCATCATTTTAAATATATCCTGCCACACCCTTCTGGCTTGCAGAGTTTCTGCTGAAAGATCAGATGTTAACCTTATGGGGATTCCCTTGTATGTTATTTGTTGCTTTTCCCTTGCTGCTTTTAATATTTTTTCTTTGTATTTAATTTTTGATAGTTTGATTAAGACGTGTCTTGGCATGTTTCTCCTTGGATTAATCCTGTATGGGACTCTCTGTGCTTCCTGAACTTGATTGACTACTTCCTTTCCCATATTAGGGAAGTTTTCAACTATTATCTCTTCAAATATTTTCTCAGTCCCTATCTTTTTCCCTTCTTCTTCTGGGATCCCTATAATTTGAATGCATTTACTGTTGTCCCAGAGGTCTCTGAGACTGTCCTCAATTCTTTTCATTCTTTTTTCTTTATTCTGCTCTGTGGTAGTTATTTCCACTATTTTATCTTCCAGGTCATGTATCTGTTTTTCTGCATATTTATTCTGCTATTGATTCCTTCTAGAGAATTTTTAGTTTCATTTATTGTGTTGTTCATCATTGTTTGTTTGCTCTTTAGTTCTTCTAGGTCCTTGTTAAACGTTTCTTGTATTTTCTCCACTCTATTTCCAAGATTTTGGATCATCTTTACTATCATTACTCTGAATTCGTTTTCAAGTAGACTACCTATTTCCTCTTCATTTGATTGTTCTGGTGGGTTTTTACCTTGCTCCTTCATCTGCTGTGTATTTCTCTGTCTTCTTATTTTGCTTAACTTACTGTGTTTGGTGTCTCCTTTTCACAGGCTGCAGGTTCATAGTTCCTGTTGTTTTTGGTGTCTGCCTCCAGTGAGTAAGGTTGGTTCAGTGGGTTGTGTAGGCTTCCTGGTGGAGGTGACTGGTGCCTGTGTTCTGGTGGATGAGGCTGGATTTTGCCTTTCTGATGGGCAGGACCACTTCTGGTAGTGTGTTTTGGAATGTCTGTGAACTTACGGTTTTAGGCAGGCTCTCTGCTAATGGGTGGGGTTGTGTTCCTGTCTTGCTAATTGTTTGGCATGGGATGTCCAGCACTGGAGCTTGCTGGTCATTGACTGGAGCTGGGTCTTAGTGTTGAGACGGAGATCTCTGGGAGCGCTCTCACTAATTGATATTACGAGGGGCTGGGAGGTTTCTGGTGGACCAATGTCCTGAACTTGGCTCTCCCACCTCAGAGGTTCAGGCCTGACACCTGGCCAGAGCACCAAGACCCTTTCAGCCACACGGCTCAGAAGAAAAGGGAGAAAAGAAAAAAAGAAAGAAAGAAAGAAAGAGAAATAAATAAAATAAATTTATTTTTAAAAAATTATTATAATAAAAAAATTTAAAAGTAATAAAAAAAAAAAGGAGAGAGCAGCCAAACCAATAAACAAATCCACCAATGATAGCAAGTGCTAAAAACTATACTAAAAAAAAAAACAAAAAACAGACAGAACCCTGGGACAAATGATAAAAGAAAACCTATACAGACAAAATCACACAAAGAATCATACACATACACACTCACAAAAAGAGAAAAAGGAAAAAATACATATATACATTTAAAAAAATGAAGAGAGCAACCAAATCAATAAACAAATCTACCAATGATAATAAGCTCTTAATACTAAACTAAGATAAACATAAAACTAGAAACAAATTAGATGCAGAAAGAAAACCCCAAGTCTATAGTTGCTCTCAAACTCCACCACCTCAGTTTTGGGATGATTCATTGTCTATTCAGGTATTCCACAGACGCAGGGTACATCAAGTTGAGAGTGGGGATTTAATCCTCTGCTCCTGAGGCTCACGGAGAAATTTCTCTTTGTCTTCTTTGTTCACACAGCTTCTGGGCTTCAGCTTTGGATTTGGCCCCACCTCTGCATGTAGGTCGCTCTCTGGTGTCTGTTCTTCACCCAGACATGAGGGGATTAAAGGAGTGGCTGATTCGGGGGCTCTGGCTCACTCAGGCTGGGAGGAGGGAGGGGTACAGAATGTGGGGCAAGCCCACAGTGGCAGAGGCCAGCATGACATTGCAACAGCCTGAGGCACACCGTGTGTTCTCCTGGGGAAGTTGTCCCTGGATCACGGGACCCTGGCAGTGGCGGGCTGCACAGGCTCCGAGGCGGTGTGGATAGTGCTCTGTGCTTGCATGCAGGATTCTTGGTGGCTACAGCAGCAGCGTTAGTGTTTCATGCCCGTCTCTGGTGTCTGCGCTGATAGCTGTGGCTCACACCGTCTCTGGAGCTTGTTTAGGCAGTGTTCTGGATCCCATCTCCTCGCGCACCCCGAAACAATGGTGTCTTGGCTCTTAGGCAGGTCCAGACTTTTTCCCAGACTCCCTCCTTGTTAGCTGTGGTGCACTAGCCCCCTTCAGGCTGTGTTCACGCAGCCAATCCCAGTCCTCTCCCTGGAATCTGACCTCCAAATCTGGAGTCTCAGCTCCGAGCCCCCACCCGTCCCGGCAGGTGAGCAGACAAGCCTCTCAGGCTGGTGAGTGCTGGTCGGCACCGATCCTCTGTGCGGGAATCTCTCTGTTTTGCCCTCTGCACCCCTGTTGCTGTGCTCTCCTCCGTGGCTCCAAAGCTTCCCTCCTGCCCACCCCCCGTCCCCGCCAGTGAAGGGGCTCTCTAGTGTGTGGAAACTTTTCCTCCTTCACAGCTCCCTCCCTGAGGTACAGGTTCCATCCCTATTCTTTTGTCTGTTTTTCTTTTGCCCTACCCAGGTACGTGGGGAGTTTCTTGCCTTCTGGGAAGTCTGAGGTCTTCTGCCAGTGTTCAGTAGGTGTTCTGTAGGAGTTGTTCCACATGTACATGTATTTTTGATGTATTTGTGGGGAGGAAGGTGATCTCCACGTCTTACTTCTCAGCCATCTTGAGAAACTATTATTCAGCCTGCTGGATTCTTACTGACACAATACACACACCTCCATTGGAGCCAAGAATACTCTGGAGGCAGGCAGAGTACGAATGACAGGGAAGAGCCATCAGTATCCTAACCACAGCAAATTAATGGAAAATAAACCCAGGTAGAAGGAATGACCTCTTCCCTATTACAACCTGAATGTATCACTTTGTCTCTTTGTTGTTTTGTGGTGGAAATCATCACTTTGGAGCCATCACATTGTCTCATTACCTCAGCTCTTAGAAGGTGGCATGCAGAAATGTCCAAAATTACTTGAGAAAGTAAACTGAGTGTAATTGGCATAGGAGGAATGGATGCAGGTCGGCTGGCTAGTGCAGGGTTTGAGGCAGGGACCCAGTTATATATTTATTTTAAATGGTTCTCACTCTTTTAAATTCTCTCTTCCTCCGAATGTTCTTTTAAGTAAACTGCACTCTCTGTATTATACAAAAATAAAAATGGTAAGATGGCTGAGAAAACACTTTAGCTACTAAAATCAATGTTAAAAATTCATTTAAAATGTATTTGGTATTTTTAAATGAATATGGTATTATGACATCATATCTAAATTGCATTTTCAATTTTCCAAAACTACAAAGTGACCTAACAGAGGTCAATACACTTTTCCTCTTTGAATAAAATTGTACTGACAAGTTTTAATAAAGTTTTTTCTTGTTCTTTATTTCTCTTCTTGTAGATTCTTTAGAAATAAATAATAAAAATAGAATTCTTCGAGGTTTGGCTAAAGTGCCTCCTTTTTTTCCTGATTAAAATGTAAAATTGTCCATATATATAATTTAAGGCATTGTGAAATCTAGCTTTCTTTTTTTTTTTCTTTTTTCTTTTTTTCTGTGCGAGGGCTTCCTCTAGTTGCGGCAAGCGGGGGCCACTCTTCATTGCGGTGCGCAGGCCTCTCACTGTCGCGGCCTCTCTTGTTGTGGAGCACAGGCTCCAGACGCGCAGGCTCAGTAGTTGTGGCTCACGGGCCTAGTTGCTCCGCGGCATGTGGGATCTTCCCAGACCAGGGCTCGAACCCGTGTGCCCTGCATTAGCAGGCAGATTCTCAACCACTGCGCCACCAGGGAAGCCCGAAATTTAGCTTTCTTAAAGCTGAAAAGATAAAGATCAAAATAATTCAGTGTAAACATGTAAAAATAATAATGTCAATTATAGCCAACAATACTGTATTGTATACTTAGAATTTGCTAAGAAGGTAGTCTTACATTAAGTGTTTTTATCACAAAATAATAATAATAATGATAATAATAATAACAGTAATAATCATAGGGTTGGGAGGAAACTTGAGGAGGTGATGGATATGTTTTTGGCCTTGATGGTGGTGTTGCTTTCATAGGTATATACTTATTCCCAAACTCACTGAATTATATACATTAAATATGTACAGCTTTTTACATGTCAATTATACCTCAATAATGTGGTTTAAAAAAATAATGTCGATTACCATTTAAATCTGTATTATTATTTTATTATTGATGTTAACTTACTAAAAAATGCCTTTCAAAATAAATAACCATGATTTGAGGTAAACCATTGATACATTCAGAGGTGTAATACGTTACACTATAAACAGGAGTGCTAAGCAATTGTAAATACATTAAGAAAAGACAAGGGGAGTGTCAGAGTAAAATGACAGCAATCTTCCAAGAGGAATATGAATTTGAGGGTAAAATACCTTGAGAAGACCTTGCCTCATGCCTACAACGTAGGATTGATTAAGCAGAGAGTTCAAGTGAACTCAGAGAGATCTTTTGGAGATACTGTGTATTTTGAAAGAGATAAGAGGGTTACAATATAAGTGACTTAGAAGGAGAAGGCTTGAATCACAACTTGCTAGAAGAGACTGAAAGACATCTAAACCTGATTTTCATTCTCATTTGTTCCCTCCACCTTAGATTAATTCCTAACCCACATTTTTATACTTGGCTTATCCTGATGACCCCACACAAATTCTTTTGTTTCCATGAAGCCTTTCACTTTATGTATTGCCAGATAGAGTCAACTATTTTTCCTCAGAACAACTTACTTATTCTATATTTTAACCTATGGTATTGGTGTTCATGTTTACTCATCTTTCTTTAAACTGTGGTCCCATTTCACAAAACCCTGTGCACAGTACAGGCTAAAATGGTAAACCGTTGGCATCCATGAATTTTAAATTTGTTATTTAATTTATTTATGAGTTATCCCAAAAGACTATGGTTCATAATAATGTGCTGTTTTGATGGGGTCTTAAAGATGATATGTGAGGAGTTTACTTAGCTAATGAATGACCATAGACAACTATACATGGCCATGCTCAATATTATTGTGCTAATTCAGTCTTCATGCTATACTAGCTAATAGCATTTAGATATATTCTCATGCAGCTTACAGGAAATTATAAAAATTGACAAATTATTCAAGTTCCCCAGGATGTATCCTTTACAAAAGTCCAGAGCCCTCTGTAAAGACACTTAGTGTTGAATTGATTGGGTATTTATTAAGTGGATTCAAAACTAATACTGAAAATAACTAATTCTGAATGAAATTTAAGGTGCATATTTGGAGTTATCATAAAACATACATTAGGTTATCTTTGCTAATATTTACCCCTGAAGATGAAGAGAAAAACATTATTTGTTGGATCTAAAAGGATATATACATTTCAATGTATCTTTAGTTAAGTCTGTTCAGATTGTTTGTGTACCATTTTTTGATATATCATTGAACCAGGATTCAAAACCACTTGATTTTAATGTATAATTCAACCATAATAATGATCAAATACTTTAAAAAATTTCCTTGGTGACTCCAGGAAAGTTAACACATTGGCTTTAATATGAAGATCTAATTAAATTCAATAAAATTTGAGAACCTGTTGAATGAAGTATGTTGAAAAATATATTATGTCAAATTAAAAAAACTACATGAATGAATGAGGTACAATCCTTTTATCAGGGGTTTGACAATTTAGCAAGGGGAAATAAGATAAGCACAAAAATAAATAATCAATATAAAATATTTTAAATAGTAAATATCCTAAGAAGTATACAAAAAAATTAAGTCAGTTTTCAAGGAGAGCTTGGGGGAAAAGTTTTAGAAAAGAAGGTAGATTTGAAAGACGAGTAAAACTGTGACTGGTACTGAGGGAAAGACAGAAGCAAAGGCAGAGAGGCAGCGGGGGAACAAACAAACCAGAGGGAAAAAGTCTTGCTTGATTTGGCCAAGTGAGTGCTTAGTTGGGCAATTGCTCCTGGTCCCTTCCCCACCATCACCCTGGTGAAGATGGGACCACACTAAGTTTCAGTCAACGATGCTCTAAAGCACCAATCTTTTCTAAACCCCAGTCAAAACTTGCTCCAAGGATCTGACATGAACCATGTACTTCTTACAGATAAGCAAGTCAGTATCTTCCCTCTCTCATTGAATATTTTCATTTTATTGCCAATTGTGGAGAGAAAGTTTTAGTTAGCTATTAAAGACCTTTGGATATTACCAAGCAGGTGAAACTGGAGACAGGTTCCAGGCAGGAGCAGTTTCCCCTGAGGATATCTGAAGTCACAAAATTACATCTTGTAGTTAAGTGCCCCATTTGTTTCTAATTCAGTGAAACAAGGGATGGAAAGGGAAGGGCTTAACACACAGAGTTATCAAATGAAAAAGACAAGCTCACTGTGTATGTGAAAAGAAATTATGGCAACAAATTTTTCTCTTTTTTGACTGACCTTGAGAAGAAAAGTCCCCAAATAGTATATTCCCAAAGGAAAAATCAATACAGTTTCTTCTTCAGACATGCCACATGGGCTGTACCGCAAGTGGACATTTTAGGGGCACAGCTACTTCTGTAGTTCAGGGGGGTCTACATCCCAGCAGTTAGATCTGATTACTCACTGATAGTGGATATGGGAATACATCCTACGAGTCTCTGTCACAACAAAGCTGTAGGTGTTTACCAGAGACGCATCCCCATGAAATGAAAGCAACTTATTTAAAAAATAGATATTGAAGAAGCTTCATTACTCAGAGAACATCATGTTTTTTGGAATCACTTAAAATGTTTTTAAGATCAATTTAAAGTCATTGCAATATCTCAATGTTACTCACTATTTGGTCATAAAAATGATTTTTCAAAATTTAAAACTGATTTCAATATCATCTTTAAATTGGTTAGGAAGAGGCATTGGTGTAAAATATGGCCTTTCAAGTTAGAAAGATCTGAGTCTTGCTACTCAATATGTGACTTTGGATAAATTCGATAAACTCACTGAGCCTCAGTTTTGTCCTCTACAGGTTGGAGGAAAAAATAGCTACATCATAGGCTCATGATTATTATCAAATTATGTAGTTTAAAATGTTAACACTTAATTATTAATTATAGTATTTATTATTAAGGAGACATTTCAAATATACTTTATATATGTTATATCAAGGAGATAATACAATTATTTTGCAAGAAAGTGAAAGTATCAGTTTACCATATTCAGCAAGTACAAATTATGCTGTTTTTTACAGGTAACTGTTGCAATATATCGTTACAAATATTCAAGTAAATGTCTTAGATGCTCTAAATTTCCATTTGTAGCCCATCTCTGGAGGTCCCCATCCTCATACACTACTGAAGTTGAAAAGAAACTTTCAGATGAAAGAGGTCTTATACTGGCTCAGAGGATGGATGGCTGGCTTTTCAAAAGCACACCAAAGATTGGTTTTCTGTATGCCAGCCTCCGAGTACTAGGTTTAACTTTTAAGCTGCCCAGTTCAAAGATAATTAAAAGTTATATCCTTTTCACCAATTTCCAAGTTGGAAAACGTATGTGGCAATACTTAGTAATACAACCCACGTCAAAGGTTTTTTAAAAAGTAGATACAGAAAGCCAGCTGGATTTCATAGGTCAGAACAAAGTTTTGATGTTATAAAGTACATTGATATTTGTCTTTAATTCAGCAAGATGGGAAACTTCTCTTGAGAGAGAGAGCATGAGAGAGAAAGACAATCAGGTGATAGAAAATCAGGGTCAGAAAAAAACAAGTGCAAAAAAGAAAGTGACAAGAATTTCCTGAGGTATCACAATTTGGGATTTTGTTTTCAAAGTTGACAGTTACTCAATATAATTCCCAGGAATGAAGCTGAGTTACATCATTCATTCACTCATTCATCCATCCATCCACCCATTCATTCTTGCCACCAGTAAATGATCAATGCCTTTTTTATGACAGACACTTTGCTAGTCCTTGAGGATACAGGGTAACTAAGAGAAGATTCCAGCATTAGATGAGAGCACATGAGACCACACGACCAAGTGACCCAGCAGAAGAATGCACATTGAGTTTGTGAGTTCATGGTAGAGTGACATATGCTTGGAGGAGCCAGAAGTTTTAAATCAGTTCACATAAAAGCCCAGGGTTAACATCTAATCTCCTTCCATATTATATAGCTATTTACTTTACAGGAACAGCCAACAGTGATTACAGCTTTTCCACTGGCTACAGTTTCTCGTTATGCCCTCTTACAAAAATTGAGGAGATGGATGACCAAGATTATATCATCAAATCCATGACCATCACCCCACCTAATCTATGAACGATGGGTCCCTAGAGTGTTTTCTAACTTGTTGTTCATGGAGTCATAATAGTTCGGAGGATAGGGTTTCCATGGCTTCCCTTGCATGATGAGTTCAAGGAATAATAAATTTCAAAGTCAAGAAGTAGATCTTGATATAAACCTTCATTAGTCAATCTTTGCTTTACATGAACTTGTGAACATATGAATAATGCATTCATTTGCCTAAGGATACATAAGTCACAATTCATTATTTTCTTGAATGGAACAATACTAGTCCACTTTCTTGCCAGGATTAAGGGGAATCAAATAGCAGGCACTACAGGTACTGTTAGTCTTACCTATGGATATTTCACCATTAAGCCCCATTTCTCCTGGAGATCCTAAATATGCAAATCTGCTAACTCACTAGGAGTTCACCTGGACACCTTAGAACAGTGCCTGCAAGGTATAGAGCCTGACAACCATAAGCCTTCAGATTGAAGAGAATGTGCTCTTTTGAATCATTTCTGTGATTATATTACCATATAATATCTTTTTATTAGCACTTGAATCTGATTTTTTCAAGTAGCGTTATTCATTAATTTAATGGATATGTATTGAATGTAAGTAGTCTCCTTCCTCATGAACCTTATGGTCTAGAATAGAGATATTAATCAAAGACTCACATAAATACATGCAAATTTACAATTATGGTTAGTGCTTCAAAAGGAGAGTAGTAAATTGTGTTAAGAGAAGGTACGGTATAACAGGGATGAATTCAGTAGTGCAGGATCTCTCAGGAAGGTTTCTGAGGGAAGTGACATAAGAAGGATAAATAAAACTTAATAAGGGGAATAGAGAACGGGGATGAGCATGGCAATCAGTGAGACCAGTACATATGACATCCCTACAGGTTGAGAGAGGAAGGCACCATCATGAGACCTAAAGAAAGTCATTGTTTCTTGGGTGCAGAGATTTTGTAGCCCCTACACTGTGTAGGTGTTGTAAAAGGAAAGGCAAAATTATCAGGTTTGCATTTTAATGAAGCTATCTAACTGCAGTGCAAAGAAGAATTTGAGTGATGCGGTACGAGTTTTAATACAGAAAAAAAACTATGAGGTTATTGAAATAGTTCAGGTAAGTGATAATGGTAACATGGACTAATTTAGTGATCATGAAACAATAACAACAACTATAATAATAACTAGAGCAAACTTGTATTGAACATTTACTTTGTGGCAGGGAGAAAAATGAGGTGCTTCAAGAGTTGTTCTTTTTTTTTTTTTAGAGGATAAGATTGACAGATTACTGATAGATTGCAAATGGGCGGTTAAGGAGAGGAAGGCATTCAGAATACAAGCAAGCATCTGATTTGTAGGCTTGTAGAATTACGATGCCATTTATTGAACTAGGAACTAGTATGATCGGTCTTCTGTCCACCTACATCATAATAATCTTTACCATCAGAAAAAATTATGCTTTTAAAAAAGCTGACAGAATGATCCAGTGATTTGTTAATCTATCAACATCAAAGCCTCATTCTGTTTTGCAAACTCAAAGAGTGACTGGCAGTGATATGAGGTGGAATTTCTGGGTAGCTGTTATTCAGGCCTTTCCAAATTTCCATTAGTATTAATAATATTTTTTTATCTTACTCCAATGCCAATGAGTTCTATGAGACACACATCTTTTCTTAAACTTCTCATCGTATGCTATGAACAAGGTAAGTATTTTTTTTTTAAGTTCTAGGCAAGACTTTTTGAGAATTTATAACTGTAGGAACTTAAAATTTCTCTTCGAGAGAGAACAAGTAAATCATGCTTCTTCCCATTAGTTTCAGTGCAAAGTGCCCACATTATTCCAGGTTCTACACTAAGTCCAGGGAAATAAGGCACTGATAATCCAAACTGGCATGCCAGTCTTCCCCTGTTGGGTAGATGGTGCTCATGGAGATTAAAAAGAACATAGGCAGTGGAATCAGACAGTCCTAGATAGGAATCTGTGTGTCTATGGGGCAGTTATTTACATTCATGTAATGGGTTTCTCTCTGTGAAATAAGAGTGAGAGGAGCCGCTATTAGAAAGTAGAAACTCTAGTTCTCAGTGAAGAATGCCTGCAAAAATAATGCACAATACTCAAGACAGCATCGAACCAAAAATATAAGCTGTTGTCATTATGATGTAAGCACCAGACAGTAAGTGATTAAGGAGTAAGAAAGACGTATGTCAAAGAGAAGACTGGATGAGGGGATATATTTGCCATACAGAAGATTTTACACAGATTGAGAAAGGAAGCATGTCTTACCCATAACTCTATCTCTAGAATCCAAAGTTGTGATACCTTTTGCAGAGAAGATACAGAATAACTACTTATTAAATTGAAATCACCTACCTCAGTGTGTTGCAGATTTTCACATTAAAAATTGTAAAATATGCATTATTTTGTCCCCACAGCTGGACAGCCTAGAATATATAACCTGTACACAAGCAGCAAAGCAAGGAAAACTCTTTCTTATGCCTGTTGCTTAGGCCAGTAGGTATAAGCATTTCCATTCACACTTCTGGGGCTTCCAAAGCATCATAAGAAAGTTTATAGAAGTCAATTTACCTGGTACAAACTTGTCTGCCTGTAGTCAGTCTGTATAGAGGAACTGACTACTATTTCAACAGAAACTGCGCATTTTAGAGTAAAATACCAAGAGCAGAAATGGAAAGCTTGTGGCATAAAAATATATATTTTGTTTATCCCCATAGAGTTTTCAAAAATATTTAATTAATTGTCAATTTCAGTTGAAGATGTTCACATTTAAAACCTGGAATTCTGACTTTTCTTGAAAAAGAATGATCTAGCAACATTGGGACTGACTTAGCCTTTCCCCGTCACCTGGTACTGAAGTCTGGCCTTCACCCTTTTTCAAAAGGCACTGCACTCCCTGTTACTGAGTCCAAACTTGCTCTGCTCGCCACCGCATGACAGGCCCATAAATCCAGAGAGGAGTTGCTGGGGCAAGGAATAACGACTTTATTCAGAAAGCCAGCAGACCAAGAAGACGGTAGACTAGCGTCCTGGAGAACCATCTTACCTGAGTTAGATGTAGGCTTCTTTTTTTTTTTTTTTTTTTTTTTTTAATTTATTTATTTGGTTGCATTGGGTCTTCGTTGCTGCACGTGGGCTTTTCTCTAGTTGTGGCGATCAGGGGCTACTCTTCGTCGCAGTGCGCGCGGGCTTCTCATTGCGGTGGCTTCTCTTGTTTCAGAGCACAGGCTCTAGGCGCGCAGGCTTCAGTAGTTGTGGCTCTTGGACTCTAGAGCGCAGGCTCAGTAGTTGTGGTGCACGGGCTTAGTTGCTCCACGGCATGTGGGATCTTCCCGGACCAGGGGTCGAACCTGTGTCCCCTGCATTGGCAGGCGGATTCTTAACCACTGGGCCACCAGGGAAGTCCCAGATTTAGGCTTCTTTTATACTAAAAGGGGAGGGGGTGTGGTTGTTTGTTACAAACTTCTTGGTGCCAGAATCCTTTGTTCTTGCAGCTGTCCTGGTAGGTCAGGTCATGATGTTCCTATAAACCTGCAACAGACAAATGTTATTCTCTGTTCTGCAGATATTGTATCTCTATCTGAATGGAAGAGGGTTATACCTTTAAAGGTCAGAGCCTTGAGAATGGGCTATCCTATATATTTCAGGCTATAGGCAACATTCTTTTACAAAATGTGCAGAGCCAGCATGACTAAGCACAGGCAACAGAGCACAAAGGTTAAAGTAAAAGAAACAAATCCAGCATGGAGTCAGATTTGTTCTTCCCTATTTTATCACCAGTGTTCCTCAGACGTCACCTGGACTGTTTCACTCACACTATCACCTGGCTGAGTGCTGTAGGTATTTGAGATTGAGATTGCTGACTCAAAGATCAGTGATGTGGATTCCATGCCCCATGCAAATGAAGATAAGTAATATAGACAAGGTAATGTTTCCTTATAGAGTTCAGAAAATGCCAGGAATAAAGATAAACAGTTTGAGATAATAAGCTATTAAGTTAGGCACTAAAATACAACATGAACTTGATGATCTAAGGTTTCTCTAGATTTAAAAGTCTATAATTTTACACTATGTGAGAAGGAAAATAGTTTCTATTTAATGAGGTAAGTTTTAAAAATTATTAAAACATGTTTTCTTAAATATATGCCATCTTCCCTTAACTATGTCATATACAATTTATATTACCCAGTCAATGTTATGAGACTAACTTATGGGTTTGAAATGCAGAAAATGTGCACACAATGATTTTGTGAGATTTTATGCTTCTTTTAAAGTGATAAAATAGATTAATATGTGTATCTCCATTTTCACTTACCTAACAGGAACTTCTTCATAACCATTTCTTTATATACAGAAGAGAAGATACAATAGGAAAGAAACCGCCAATGAATTTGCAAATGGCACTGCTGAGCTCTGCTAGGGAGAGGCTTTTCAACCTAATAGGTACATTTAGAAAATATTATTCAGGATCTGATACTTTTCTTACTGAAAGGACAGTGTTGGAAAATAATTATCCAAAGACATTCTTAGCTCGTATTGCGTAAGGTATTACCTTGGACTTTAAAGCCATTGCTCAACCAAAGCCATTTTTTAAAGAAAACTTTCACAGGACTACTTTGTGGAAAGAGGTTTGAATCTTGAACTTTAAAAATGTTACTTTTAAAAATTCAACCTATAAGAGTGATTTTTTGGTAGGAAAATTAAGCCAGTTACAAAAGAACAAGTACTGTGTGACTTCATTTATCTGAGGTACATAGAGTAGTCAAATTCATAGACACAGAAAGTAGAATGGTGGCTGCCAGGGGCTTCTAGACATGTCTTGATTTCTAAGATGTTAAAAATGTTGGATGGGGGAGAAGCACATGCATTAGTTTTCTAGGGCTGCTGTAACAAAGTTTTACACACTGGGTCCCTTAAAGCAACAGAAATGTATTCTCTCACAGTTCCGGAGGCTAGAAGTCTGAAATCAGGATGTCAGCAGGGCCTTGCTCCCTCTGAAGGCTCTGGAGAAGTCTCTTTCCTTTCCTCTCCCCTAGCTTCTAGTGACGGCTAGCATTCTTAGATGGAATACAGTCATTGCTATTAATATTTATGTGGACCTACCTCAATTAATAACCACAACCATACACAGTAGGTTGTCCCAATTTTACAGACCTGATAAGAAGGAAGCCATTAAGTAACTTGCCCAGAGTCACAAAGTTAATCACTAGAGAACCCTAGACTTGAATGTATACGTGTTCAACAGAACAGTCCATACATTGTAGTTTCTTTGTGCTATGCTTGGCACAGCTGAGAATGGTGCTCTTATTTTCCATTTGTCCCCCAGCTCCATACTTCAGTGACCCACTCTGTGCTCCTGGAGCTGAACTCTATAAGCTACATCACCCAAGCAGCACTTTGCTCACCTCCAGTTTTGTTCAGCCAGTGGGAAGCACCAGTAGGAGATAGGAGGGTGGGATCAAGGCAAGGCAGCATAGGTATTCCCAAGCTCCTTCTCTGCTGGCCATGAGTCATGCCCATGTGGCTGCATATATCCACTTAAGTCTCCTATTGAATGGTCCATCTCCAAGTGCCACAGTTCCATTTGGGTTGTAGTGATGCTACTTTCAGGCATAGGCTAGTCCCTGAGTCCTTTACAATCCCTCCTTGGTTTCTTTAACCCTGCCTCTACTTTTGTAAAAATTTGACCAAACTTTCTTCAATTACCCATGAGTGTGCCATCTATTTCCAAACAAAGAAACCAGATTAGATCTGGTTTCACAGACTAGCAGGATATGCCAAGACTCCTTCAGCTGGATGGAACCCCTTACAACCTTACGGCTAAGAGAAATCAAATTATTTTCTGGGGAGACTAGAAGGCAGAAATGTTAAAGGCAAAAGTGGATTGCCTAAGGAGTAGTACTCAGCCGTTGGTGAGAGACTGAATCTAAGTCAAAGATAGGATATTTTCTTTTAGAGTGGTTCCTTAGTTTTTCATCTTTTACTATGCATAACTCCCATGCCACAGAGCCCAAGATTTTGAAGACTTTATTTCAAGAATGATGATAATATAATAAATTTTTCTATTACCCAATCAGGAATACCAAATTCACCTTCTACAATATGAGCAAAAGCAGAAAACTAAAAAATAAAAATAAAAATAAATGTTTAAAAAGTCTCTGTAGCTAAATGGAAAGAAAAGCATTATAATGATATCATTCCCCCAAACCACCATTCTTCCCACTTCTGTCCTAAATCTACCTTAACAGACTTTTAGAGGGGCTAAAAATCTCTGATTGGGGACTGCTTCGTTAGACAACTACGGAAGTATTGAATGTTTAGACAAATACACTCAGGCAACACTAGAAATTAGTTTTTAAATTACACTTTATATACTAAAGTCATCTTTCTGAGGTGTATCTAACTGACCTCACAGTGGCAGTTACTAAGAAATGGAAATGGAGCTTAAATGTTTTTAATACTCAACCTTTCTGTGAAACTATTGACTCTTTCTGCATCACTAGATGAAACACAATCATTTAAACTAACTCCACTTATACATTCAAGTAAATGCTCTGCCAAGGGTAGATAATATGACACTATGGACAGTGAGATGAGATGTCAACTTCCAAAGAAAAATAATTTTATGGCTTCATTTTCAGGATAATAATTTAGAAAAGTCCTCCAATGTAACTTTGATTTCCTAAATCATCTTACAGTTTAACCTAAAGTTGTTCTCAGGGCTCACTGCTTTCCTTGCTGATTTTTTGAAGCAACATTGATAAAACATACTTGAATTTTAGAGAAAAGATTCAGGGGAAATTGAATTTCTATTGCTTACATTTGTGTAAAATTCTATTTTGACTCTCAGCTGGCAAGAAGTTTAATTAATTAGTTGTCCCTTGCAACTAACGTATGAATTTCACACTTCTGTTTTAAAAAATCAACACAGGATACAATTAGAATAAAACAGGCTGTAGAAAAACAAACACTTTTTGCCGGTGTTAGATAGGTGTCTAAATTCACTTATATATAGTTTCTGGGGGAGACAATAAGTTAAATTCCTGAAATTGTTATTCTTTCTGAAATGATTTGAAGTTTATATAACAGGCAGATAAACTTTCTGTAATGTTTCATCACTGAGCCAAGTATCTGATACTGATTTTCCAATAAGGTAGTCCAATAAAGAGCACTAAACATGAAAAGTTATTTATTATAATGTGGTATAATGTCTTTCATAGTTTTGCACAGCTTTCTGTACGAGGGTTCCCGATAGTCCAGGGATCGTATTGAGCTTTCCAATGACCTTCCTTCTTATGACAATCGTTGTTTAGTTTTGTTTGCCTTCTCTGATGACCTACATCTACATCCACATAAAGATGATAGCCTGACCCCTTGGACCTGAACCTGTGTTGGGTCTCTCATCAAACACTGAGTTTCTCTCACCAGACTGTGCCTGTGGTAACACAGAGGACATCAGAGAATTTAAGAAGCCTATATCTCCCCTGAAATTCTGGTAACAAGTTACAACAAGGTAGACCCCAAAGAGCGTTTACCCGTTTATTTAGTCATTGCTTCTATCACCAAATAAGGGGCTGTAAGAGGTAGATAACATAGAAGAAGGAAATGGTACCATGGTTCATATTCTTTCTCTATTTAAGATCCTTGCCTATAAATCATGATAGTTGTAGCCATTTCTAGAAAAATAAAGTAACAGGAAGAAGTAGGCTGACATGACCAAGTGTGTGTATTTTTTTTTCTCCAAGGCAGAACAGAGAGAGCTTGAGGCTGCACAAATGGAGCAATCGTATACTTCTCCTATTTCAGCCTAAATATGAATTTCAGGAACATTCATCTTTGAAATTTTTTTCCTTTGTGTCTTTCTTGGCTTGTTCCAACACTACTTTCTGGTACGTTTCTGCTGGTGTTAGTGTACTGACTACAAAGGAAATTGTTGTCTATCTCACCAAACACTCCGGAACAGGAGAAATGTGTCACAGTAAACAAAACATGAGCAGAAGATAACAACCTGTTAAGATTCTTTATTTTTTAATGTTTACTCGGCAACCACAGTATGCAAAATTGCAAATAAAATCTATGCAGAATAAGCTTTTAGTCAAGAAATACACTTCTGGAGAAAGAATTGCTCTCTATTGCATAAACAATTTACACCTTCAGTTTATGAGAAGTTATACCTTCAGCAAGGGACAGAAACATCTTAACTGGAACATTCAATACTGAGTGCTATGAAAGGTATACAGTGGCCTTGGCATAGCCAAGGAGGGGTAAAGTGCTAGATCAGTCCCTTTTCAAAACTCTGGGGCCAGCTGTATCTCAGTTTTTTGTTTTGTTTGCTTTTTGATGTTGTTTTGGAATTAAACAACAACAATAACAGCTATATATTATCTATGCAGCATATTACATAACACTTGCAACAGAGATTGGGGTAAAACCCCATGATTATTATCCCTATACATTATTATGTATGTCCCCATGTATTAACCCCATACATTATTATTTCTGCAGGTTTATGTACCAATATTTACACCAAGTAGTACAAGTACGACCTATAAGTAGCTTCACATCAGTTCTGTCAGTTTTGCCACCAAATTAGTTAAAAAATAAATAAATCCTTTTTCTAAGACTGGTAGACTTTGGAATTATGGATAAGGAAAGATTTTGGATTTTCAATATTAGCAGCATCAGAAATATTAGGAGCAGTATGGTAACTGCCATCCTTTTTTTGCGTGTGTGTGAGTATTTACTCCATGCCAGGCAGTTATGACAAACACTTTGTGTACATGATCAATAATTCTTGTAAAATCTTGCAAGATTGGTATTTTGACCATTTTACAAATGAGAAAACTGAGAATCAGGCAGGTTGAGTTATTCACCCAAAGTCAACTTGATTGTGATTCAAATTGAAGCTGGCTCCTCTTTACAGCACCCCTCATTCCTGCAGTAATTTGTACATCTCACAATAATATATACATCTTACCAAGTGTCCTCCCAGACACAACCATTACATTCACTGAATGTGTGATAAGGCACCAAGGAGCAGGTTTGTACTGATTCCTTCCCCCAAATCCCCAAGAACACTATCTAGCACATAATGATCACTCATATTTATCGAATGAATGAATAAATTAGTTGATTAGCATAATTTTATAATTTAATATTAACTCAAGATGCTATTTTTAAGTGGTTTTCATTTGTTAATGCACTTATCACCACAACTGCCTATTTAATCAAGCAAAGCCTCTGCCCTATGTTCCATGTCTCAGGGAACCCCATGCTCCAGATGGTCTGCCTCAAAACTTTCTATGCCCGACTATTGTGCCTGGGACCAGCCAGAGCAACCAGCTACAAAGGTGGCTCTAACTCTAACGCAATTTTAAATTATTTTTATTCAAAGTCATACTCGGTTTGTTTCAATTATGGGCACTCGGACAAAGACAAGAAATATGAGCAATATCGATGTGGAAAAGCAAGCTAATGGAAACAACTAACAGGAAAATCGTTTGGCAAATATGCTTCAATATCTTCATCATATCTATATTCAAAAGCCTGGAATTCTTTTCTAGCAAAGCAACATATTTCTCATAGTTCGCTCATTTTTTTAAAGAGAAAAATGCTGACAATATAGCTTCTCAGTCTTTGAATAAATACTAGCCAAATCTGAAATGAGTTGGTGAAAAACCCTACAAAATAAAGGTTTCTCTCTCTAATTTCATGACTTAAAAAATAAATACACAAAGTGGAACTAATCTGTTTGGGTATCTAAAGAGGAAAATGGAAGAACTCCCAAAAGAAGGTAATAAAGCATATTTTTACTTTAGATGGTGTAATAAGCAGTTAACTCCCAAAGTATATAATAATAATATATCTTTAGTCACAAAACTCGAACCTAGTATAATGTCATTTTAAAAAATCATTTGTTGGGCTTCCCTGGTGGCGCAGTGGTTGAGAATCTGCCTGCCAATGCAGGGGACAGGGGTTCGAGCCCTGGTCTGGGAAGATCCCACATGCCACGGAGCAACTGGGCCCATGAGCCACAACTACTAAGCCTTTGCGACTGGAGCCTGTGCTCCGCAACAAGAGAGGCCACGATAGTGACAGGCCCGCACACTGAGATGAAGAGTGGCCCCCGCTCGCCGCAACTAGAGAAAGCCCTCGCACAGAAACAAAGACCCAACACAGCCAAAAATAAATAAATAAATAAATAATTCCTATTAAAAAAAAAATCATTTGTTGACAAATCATGCTTCCTCTTACACACTTAAGATTAACCAAGTAGGGGCTTCCCTGGTGGCGCAGTGGTTAAGAGTCTGCCTGCTAATGCAGGGGACACGGGTTCGAGCCCTGGTCTGGGAAGATCCCACATGCCGCGGAGCAACTAAGCCCGTGAGCCACAACTACTGAGCCTGCGCGTCTGGAACCTGTGCTCCGCAACAAGAGAGGCCACGATGGTGAGAGGCCCGCGCACCGCGATGAAGAGTGGCCCCCGCTCGCCGCAACTAGAGAAAGCCCTCGCGCAGAAACTAAGACCCAACACGGCCAAAAATAAATATTAATTAATTAATTAATTAAAAAAAAATAAAAGATTAACCAAGTAGGGTGTGCCAGAATCAAATAGAGAAAACAAATGTGGGTCAACACAGGATGAATACTATTAAATATTGTATTAAAGTAAATTTTATAAAATTATGTTTAAACTATACTAATATTTGAGATAACATTTTAAGGTAATTAATTTATTAAAATCTTTATAAAATGTAAAAGCTATTGTGAAAGCATTCATGAGATCATGTGTTCCTTACATATGGATTCGGAAGTTTGTGAAATCCTGGCTCAAAACTAATGACAGTAGAAGAAGGGAATCTCTTATTATTCTCAGTGTGTCATACATGATGGCTCATTAAGGAGAAAGAGCTGAACTTTGCACATTACAGGGATTTAATATTTCAGAAAAGGAAGCAAACAGATTTGTGTAAATAATTTCCTGACATCTCTTGACAATGTTTTTTAATGGAAAAACCTATTGTTTAAACAGATCTCACTTATTTGTGATCACTTCTATTGCCTTTAAATGAAGATTTGTATACTCAAGCCTGGGATTTCATATGGAAGAAGTGGATGCCATTTTTGATGGATGTCAATCAAGGACATAAGAAGATGACACATATATTTTCCCATGCAAGTACCAACCAACATTTACACCTCTTTAAAATCATGCCAGAGAGGCCTCACTCTTCTGGGAAGGGGCAAAAGCTCAGTGGAATAGACTACACCAGCCATGCTCTGGAGCATTCAAGGCTGAGCATTGCCAGGGTGGATTTACGGGACTTGATGGTCTGTATATGATGTTAGCAGACTGATTCTTCCTCTGTTTTTGTTTTGTTGGACTCTTCGGTTAACTTCCTTATCTAAGGATAATAATAACATCCCTTATAGAACTGTTGTGATAATTGAGATAATGTGTATTAGGCTCCGGGCACAGTTTATGGCACATGGCATGTGGTAATAAATGCTAAATATTACTACCCAGGAGGATTTAATTTTCTCAAATCACATATACTGTTCTTCTTCAAATTCTCACTATTGAAAAATTAGGAAACCATTACTGAGAACCAAAATTACCAGAAACAACTCATTAGTTAGTTTAACTTTTGTTTTAATTATTTTGAATTATTAATTATACCAAACATATAGACAAAAATAGAGGATAATATGAATACCAATGAATTCATAACCCCACTTAATTAGATCTTAATGTTTTGCCATATTTGCTATTTCTTCTTTCTGAGTAATACAACATCATGGATAGGATGGAAGCTGCTGTGTGAATCAACTCCAGTTCCATCCTCTCATTTCTTTTCTCCCTCCCCAAGGGAAAAAAAAAAATCTCTAAATGGCTTCTAAGTGGAGATTTGAGTAAATCCAGGCAGAACCCAGATAGGATGCCCTGCACTTCTCCTTATCCCCACACCCTCTCGGATCCATGGAGTGTGTGTGCACCCTACCTACTCTGTGTGTTTCCCATGAAGAAGCCTTCAGCTGGACCTTCTGCTTCTTCTTTTTTAAAAACAATCTGGTGCTTACTTTCTTTTAATTAGTGAATTAAATAAGTTTCTATTTATTTTGGTTTCTGATATACTTTACTTAAACCTTGTGTTTTTTTACTTACTCTTCTTTTCTATATCTGTTTATTCATAAGAAGTCTACTGAAATTTTATTATTCTTTTATAGATAATTTGCACATTATAGTTCAAGATTGTCTATTTTTAGTTTTCTGTAGATTCACTATTTAATTGTGGTTCTCATATTGCAATATATAAATGTATCAAATCAACACGGCCCAGTTGTACACCTTAAACTTACACAATGTTATGTGTTAATTGTATCTCAATTTAAAAAACTATTTACTGGTAGGTGGTAGAACTTCTGCCTGACAGAAATATCCAGGACATCAAAGATGCAACAGGCAAGCCATGAGTGGCCTGATTCAAGTCCCAGCTATGGCTGTGTCTTTGCCTTGCCCACATCTTAGGTTAGAGCTTCCTGGAAATCTGCAGCCCTAGCAACACGTGTGCAACAGTGTGTCTCTCAATGTTCTATATTGCGGAGGAAAGTGTCCCACATCATCTTTCAGGTTCAAATGCCAGGCCCGGTTCTGACCCCAACTCAAGAGGAGCATTTTAAATTTCCCATAAAGTTCAGACACTGATCTCCTGTCACCGTTACCAGCTTCCAACTCCAGGAAACAGCTTGCCCCAGATCCCACCCGAAACCATTTTACGTTTCCCTTCTTTGTCTGAACCAGAGAGTGTTTACCATGTTTTCAAGTCTCCTTCTGTGTTTTCATTATCTCTTTATGTTTCCTATCGGTTCCCTATGTTTAGAGCAAAAAGACATATCAAATTGTGAACTTATTTCACCAACTTGACCTGAAGTCGATATTTCTAAATATGCTGCACAGCTATCAGAACAGAAAAATGAGGAGAAAACAAGCCCTTATCAGAATTTTTTCTCAAAAAAAAAAATAGCTTCAGGAAAGTACATTCAGGTCAATTCCTACACCTGTCAGATCTAACAGTCTTGGCTGATTTTGCCTATCCATGCAGTTTGTAACGGATGTGATTCACTTATCCATCCACTTATCCATGAAAAAAGTAATTACTGAGAACCTATTACATGCGCTTGGCTAGGTGCTCATGATGTGGCCGTGCACAAAGGAACAGCGGCCCAGCCCTCAGAATGGATGCATGGCCAAACAGGGTCAGGACACAAAGGAACAGCATGATCATTATCTCAGTGATAGTATTAAAATGACAGCTAGCATTTATATATCAGCGATTATATCCTAGGCTCATACACACACACACTCACACTCACTTGCTTTTATGCACATGTAACTTAATCCTTACAACAACCTTGTGATTAAAGTACTATTATAATCCTCATTTTATGAATTAAGAATTTGAATCAGAGAGATTAAGGAACTTGTCTAAGGTCACACAGCTAAAAATGGTAGAGTAGGGACATAATCCCAGGCAAACAGTCTTCAGATTCCGTGGTGTTAACCCCTCCTCTCTGCCTCTGTGTACTTGAGTATTTTGTTGTAAACATGCCTGTGGATTGACAGTCTGCCAGGAAGTGTGCTGGGTGTAGGGCATTCAGGGTTAATAAGATACTGAGTTTGCCCTCAAGGAACTGTTGACCTACTGCTATCTCTCTAAATTATTGCATAGTTTTCTATTGTTACTGTACAAATTACCACAATTTAACAGCTTAAAACAATGAAAGTGCATTATTTTACAGCTCTGTATTTCAGAAGTCCAGTGGGCTTGGCTGGTTTCTATGATCCAAGTCTCTGAAGGTGACAGGAGACGGGGCTCCTATCAGAAAGCTCTGGGAAGAATCTGCTTCTGAGAACATCCAGATAGCTAGCAGAATTCAATTCCATATGGCTGTAGGACCAGGGTCCCCGTTTCCTTGCTGACTTTTGGTCAGGGGTTATCCTCAGCACCCAGGGGCCAGCCACATCCCCCTGTGGTTCTCTTCTTCCATTTTCATACCCAGTAACTGTGGGTCAGCCTTCTCACCCTTGAAATCTCTCCCCTTTTTCCTTATCTTTCCTTGGCCTCCCCCTACTTTCTTCTGCCTTTCTTTTCCCTGAAGACATTGAGACAACCTTGATAATCCAGGATAACCTTCCCATTTTAAGGTCCATCCATTAATAATTAGTACCTTAATTCTGTCAGCAAAGATCTACAGAGTACCTAAATTAGGACTGACTGAATAATCTGGGCACAGGCATTTCAGGACATCTTTAAAATTCTGCCTACCACACCCTCACTTGGAGACCTGTCAGTGGGTACCAGTATCTTCTCTGGCAATAATGCCTGGCATCCAGCAGAAGCACACATTCAACAGGGGCAAGAATGGGGGATTCGTTGGGTACAACTCCAGAGCATGAAACACTGAATACATAGGGTAGAATTGTAGGCAACTAAGTAACAAAGAAGAGTCAGAGATGCCCCATGAAACTGGAAAGGAACATCAGCATAACTGAGGTAGAATTGGCGGGGGAGGAGGACATAGGAACTTTTAAAGCAGAGAGGTCAAAGACACAGCTCAGTGGAATTCACCATTTTGTCCCAGCTTGATCCAAATCAGGACCTTTCTATCAACCACTGTCAGACTTTCTGAGGAAACTGGGCTCTGCCACCTTTTCCTCCTGTACGCATGCATTGTTCTTCAGAGCTTTAAAAACAGGAATGTACATACAGATTGTAGTTCATTCTTCTTCAGTCAATATTTTAGTGTCGATGAATAATGAGGGAATGATTCAGTAACCAGAGAGAGAGAGAGAAAGAGGACACACCAGGAATCTTTCCTACTTGCCCTGAACCAGGCTCTGTGACACTTTCTACTTCCACTCTCATTACACTTTTTGTAATCACTTATTGAATGTCCACCTTCTCTGACAGATGACCAGATCTATGGGTTATTAACCATCTTACTCACTTCTGTACTTACAGCTCATTCTCTCATACATAGTAAGGTTTCAAAAATATTTGCCAAATAAATGACTTTCAGAAGCATGTCTCATAAATAAAAATACCATCAAGAGGTGGCAGTCTTCCTCAGCTTCCTTTGTCTTGCTCTGGTCTCCACATAAAGAACACTTGACACTGTTGGAGTTTGCAGACAGTGTCAGAGCCCTCGACAGTGGATCCCTGGTCCTCTTCAGATCACACTCAGTGACCCTCCTTACCATTGACCTTCCTTTCCTAGAGTCAGGGAGTGGCAAGTATCCTTGTGTTTAAAAAGAAGGGAAGAGTTTTGGAAACTCAAGTGAAAACAGGTGGTCACAAGCAGGGGTCCAAGGATCTATAGAAGATGTTTATTTGACTAGAACAGTTTTGTTTTGCTTTAAACTGACTAACTGTATTTTTTTAAATATTTATTTATTTATTTATTTGGCAGCGCCGGGTCTTCATTGTGGTATATAGGATCTTTGTTATGGTATGCAGGATCTAGTTCCCTGACCAGGGATGGAACCTGGGCCCCCTGCATTGGGAGCATGGAGTCTTAACCGCTGGACCACCAGGGAAGTCCCTAAACTAACTTTAGATTGCAATGCATTCTCAAATTTGCCCGACTCCTCAGCACTCTCTATTACTTAGAGCAACCCAATTTCACTTGTTTTTTTGTTACATACCTGAGCCCTATAGACATTTGTGTTTCTTTCTCCACAGCTGCACACCCCACCCCCCAGGGTAAATATAAACCTACCAACAAAGTTCACATGAGGAGGAGAGACTCTACTCCCCCTAGCATTGGCCTGTCACCCCACTGGCTGTCCTAACCCCTGAGACATCTTTAGGTCAATTAATAGTACCAAGAGGCATGTCCTCAGATTGTCTTTCTCCTAATTCGTTCTCACTTTTCCTTTGGCTCCAGCCCTGTTCATTCTTTTAAGCATTAGCAGTTGATACCTACCTTCGCCTTCCCCATTACCATGGCAACTTGCTGGGTATTACTTGGTCCAAATAGTTGCTTTGGCATAAAAAGGAGTGGACATCCCCTTCCCATGATCCAGGGAAGGCTGAGCCTTTGGGTTGATGCCATTTGCATTCACTGAGCTAGAAGAGAAAAGCAGAGCAGAACAGATCCCACATTTGTTTGTTTGCTTTGGTTTGTTTTGACCCACACTTGCTCTGTCTTGTCTGGGTTCCATATTAACCTTCCTCACAGTAACTATTCTCCTGTATACTCCTCCCTGTAAGTGGAATAACCAGACCTCCTAACTGCATGGGACCATCTCTGTTTATTCCTTTTGTTCAGTGTAATTATTTATAGCATTCTTTTTTACTCTTAAAAGTGTCCCTGTTTTGGCAATAAATTGTATGGTCACCATCACCATTAGCCAAGTCAGAGCAATGTCCCTGTTAAAAATACCATAATGCCAGACCCCCACTTGCTTGCTGTGATTTGCTGCAAAAAAGAAAAAGAAACTACACTTGTCTAGATCTTGCCTCCCGTGCACCACAATTTATTTTGTTCTTTATAAAACTCTCAGGCATAACCCCCTCACCACCTGCTCTTCATGTGTTATCTGTTCCCCTGTAATTTTTCCCATTGTATCTTGATGCCCTGTCCATTTTCAGAATCTCACATTCCCTTGCCACTCACATAGTGATATTTCATTATTTTCCCTACCCCTTGGGATTATGGGTTTCTCTTTCATCTCGGTTTTGAATTAATATACACTTCATATGGCTTCAGAGAGGCTGAACTCCTGTTGGGCCTCATTTCTGAGTCCATTAGAACTTATTTGCTGACCCCTTGTGTTGGTCTGACTCTGCTTTTTATGGTTATTTTATTCTTTTAGTTTTGGCCCTTCCCTTCTCCATTCTTAGTCTGATGAACTCCAATATTTTGTGATCAATTGCACTTCAACTACCTCAGCATTTACTGTCAGACTTTAAATGTTCACACCGCACACCTTTTCTCTCTCTTTAGCAAAAATTCTACCTCTGCCTGGCTTTTCGTTTATCTCACCTGTTCTAATTCCATTTAGTTTTATTTCCAATGGATATCTAGTTAATGCTTTAATTTGCATAAATAGACCCATGACATTCTGAACATTGTGTTGGAGCAGGAGAGAACAACCAATAGATGATTGTGCCTTCAGCAGGATTCTGTTATGGGGGTAGTGGGAAAGGGGATCCACTTTGGGTGAGCCCAAACTTAAGTCACTGTTGTGAGCAAGCACATGTATTCAAAAAGGAAATAATCCACCACAATTTTCTGAGCACACAGAACATCCCTTCACCTTTCTCCTTGTCCTCACAATAAAAAATCCAATGACCAGTAAGGGAAACCCATTTCTGAGACTGTCTTTATATGTGAGTGGTGTCTAGATCAGCAATTGTACCGGTAAAATTATCACTTCCTGAACAGTATAGATGTGAAGAACTGTACATTTAGCTACATGAGGTCCTCCCAGGGCCTATGAACCATCAAAGGAGGGGCAGCCACTTGAGAATAAAGTTCTTCTATCATGCCCAAGGCTCAGGGCACCAGCCTTTATCGTCACACATTTCTTTTTTTTTTTTTTTTTAAACATCTTTATTGGAGTATAATTGCTTTACAATGGTGTGTTAGTTTCTGCTTTATAACAAAGTGAATCAGTTATACATATACATATGTTCCCATATCTCTTCCCTCATGCATCTCCCTCCCTCCCACTCTCCCTATCCCAGCCCTCTAGGTGGTCATCCCACCCCTCTAGGTGGTCAACACATTTCTTATAACAGTTTAAAATCCAGCAGAGTTCAAAAAAACCCTGATCGATAACCATTATTTTACAGTAGTTATTTTCAATTCTTTGTTTTGTTTGCATTTGTTTAAACAACCAACTCCCATCCATACTCTGTTTGGATCTCTCAGAATCCAAACAGGAAAACAGAAATCACTAGAGTACAGGTATTTCAAACAGAGAGGATGAAATACAGGTATTGGTTACAGCTATGGGCTGGAGGAGCAAAAAGGGAAAACATACTAATGAGAGCCCAGGATCAGTTTCCACCAGGACCTTTCCACAGGAGGACATGAGCTGCCTGAGTGGGATCCCAGGAGCCTGCGTAATCACAGCGCTGCTACTGTCACCCTTACTGTCACCCTCTTCATGGCCGCTGTCACAATCACTGTTGCTGGAAACACAGGCAGACCCAGAAAGAAGAGAGTGGCTTCTCTCCCTTGTTTTCCATGCTCTCTCCCTGGCAGAGCCCACCCTGAAGCCAAGTGGCAAAGGAGTCTGGGAAATTTAATATGTGGAACCCTGACCCTTGCAATGACTCAGAAGGGTCCAAATGCAGCTATAAACAGTCACTGACTTGCATATATTATGTCTCATCCCCAAGCCCATTTTTCCCGTTTTGTTTAAGAAATCTGATGTGGAATCCTAATACATAATACCAGTAAAAAGAAAGTACCTTGGCAGAATAGGTCCGGGGGAATCTGGAACCACACTCACTGTCTCACCCTCCCCTTCTGCCATGGTCTGTATGAAACTATTTGAGCTCTGGTTCACCAGAGCGCAGTTTGAAAATCCACCACTAATGGTTCTGTATTTTGTTTTTGTTTTTCCATATCATGAACAGAGTATTTTGGAGTTGGTCCTGTAAAGGCCAAAAAGAGATATGGGCAGTTTTCCTTCTATAAGTGAAGATTTATTGTAAGGATAAAAGGGACTAGGAGAAACTCCTTGGCTGCTAGCATGGTGCATGGTATGTAGCAGACATTCAATACATATATTTGAATGAATGCGGGTCAGGTCACTGTTCCTTTCTAAGAGACGTGGTCACACTTGGTCTCAGATGTTCTAATATTGGAATGCACAGCTGGCCTCAACAACAGCTCAGTGTAGTTTGCTATATGCATGTTGGCCCAAGAGTCCCTTACTTTCTCAAAGGGAGGCTATGGAGAAGTTGGGTTGTTTCTACACTGTGTTGTTCTCTTGCTGCACAGAGGATGCCAAACCTGAAGGAGATCATTCTCTGTCCACTCCAGGCCATTTCTGGTTTCCACTGACTCAGACAATGACCTCAGGGTCAATCAGTAAAGCTCAAGATTAACTGATTCGGTTTTTCTTGAGCTGCCTGCAAAAGCTATAGCAACCTCATGCAGAAAGATCCACTTAGGCCCGTTTCCATCAGGGAACAGGAGCTTGGCAGAACTTGAGATCATCACGGATTCATCTCCATGTAAAGACGGACAACTTTATACAGGTGATTATCTTGGCGACAGGGCAACAGTTTGTGATCATGAGCTCAAGCCACAGTTCAAATACTTCCTTTTTTATGCCTTTATGCACAATACACCAGGACTGACTGTCCCTCGTGCTCCTATAGCACCTGTGCCAGACCTTTCTTATGTCCCATATATTGTGTTGAAATTATCTGTCTCACAGTGCCTGTTTCTCTCACTAATCCATCCATGCATTGAGAGGAGGAAACATCTTACTCAATATTGTATCCCTGGGGTATAGTCAGTGTCTGGCTGGCTCCTCTTGAATTAAAATGAACCTCTAGCTTTAAATTAATCACCTCCCAATGACAATTTTTCTCTACTTCCATAGTAATAGAAAGTCAGCAGGTTACATTACTGCCCAAACAAAGATTGAATTTCCTTTCTGTCACCTAACGGCAGCCATGAGAATAAGGTGCTGTCTATGTAATATGAGGGAAAATAATGTGCTGCATTCTGGAATCTTGCCCTTAAAAGGATAGGGTGTGAACTCCCTTGGTTGTTTTCCTCTTTACTTCTGGCTGGGAGACAGTAGACCAGAGCAGCTAACTTGTATCCATCCACCCAGTGGAAGATGTGTGTCAGGGAGGGCAGAGCTGCTTACCAGGCCTGCATGGCCCACATTTCTCTCTCTGATGGAGAATTTTTCCATATGAAGGAGAAATACAATCCAATATTTTTAAGTCCCTGTACATTGAGTCTTCTTGTTAGTTTACACACTAGCTAGCTAATACAACAGTCTAGTTTCAAATTCTGAACACAAAAAGTATCAGCCACAGTCCAACAGGAAACAAAGGACACACACAAAAATTAGGATAACTCAAGGAAGATTTATTTACAAAATGATTATCATAAGCTTGTGGCTGTAGGGGAATCAATGAGATAAAGTAACACCCTGGATCTAATAGTGTCTGAGCTTTCACCACTTCCAGGTCCTAAGAGCTGAGTTAAGGGAACAGTTTCTCAGCTCTTGCTGGAGAGATGGTTATAAAGAGTTGGAATCATTAATAGGAGCAGTTTTTTTCAGTCAAGGGACCACCTAGTCCAACACCCTGACCTCATTATTCTCCCTAACTTCTCCCTCCCCAAAGGCTGCCCTCTGAAGGATGGGAACTCAGTAGGAAACTAAGCACCCAGGAATCCTATTGATGTTGCCCGTAAGGCCAGCCTCTTGGGGCAGAGAAAGGCAAAGAAGCACATGGAAGAGGTTCAGCTTAAAGATGAGTTCTGCTAAAGAAAGGAGGAAAATATAGGTACAGAGAGAATAGCATTGTGTTCTGCTTTTATGTCCCTATCTATGTTTAAATATGGGTTTTTAAATAATTTCTAAGAAGCTGTTTAATTAGAATTTCAGTGGGACTTATTCCCTCTGTTGCTGGTAATGCAGTGACATAGTCAATAAATAATTCAACAAACATTCCTCAGACATCAACTACGAATCAGGCACAGTGGAGACTAGAGTCTTGGGACTGGTCCCTGAAGATCTGATGGGCTACGTATATTTTCCACCTAAGCTTTTCTAGATGTTCAACTCAAGGTACCTTTAGTGGTCTGTGTCATCTTTTAACAATTTCTTGAGAGACGTGAGGCACGATGATGACAGCTGTCTGCATGCTTTTTATAACTCTTATTTAGGATGCTTCCCTGGTGACGCAGTGGTTGAGAATCTGCCTGCTGATGCAGGGGACACGGGTTCAAGCCCTGGTCTGGGAGGATCCCACATGCCGCGGAGCAGCTAGGCCCGTGAGCCACAACTGCTGAGCCGGCGCGTCTGGAGCCTGAGCTCCACAACAAGAGAGGCTGCGACAGTGAGAGGCCCGCGCACCGCGATGAAGAGTGGCCCCCACTTGCCGCAACTAGAGAAAGCCCTCGCAAGGAAACGAAGACCCAACACAGCCATAAATAAATAAATAAATAAATAAATAAATAAATAAAAAGAATCTACCTGGTGAAGCAAGTGCATTTACAAAACTCCCTCTGTTTGCAAAAAACAAAAAACAAAAACAAAAACAAAACTCATATTTAGTAAATGCAGGCCTACTAAGAGAAAAATTAGTGCCTGGCAGTGGTATACTAAAAAATCAGCAAAAACAAACAAACAAACAAAAAACATGATTATTGCAGCAGAGGCTTCAGGAGAAACTAAAAGCACGCTAAATCATAAAATGAGGAAGACCATATCAGTCAGAGTTCTCGGTGGTAAGCAATAAAAACCAAATTTGACCATCTTAATCAAAATGTAATTTACTGGAGGCATATCAGGAGTACACAGAATTGAAGGAGACTGAAGGGTCTGGTGTAAAAAATAATGAGAAGATTCTAAATATATTAATTAGGTAGAGACTCCCCAGCTATAATAAAGAGATGTCCCAGTATTGCAGATTATGCTTGCTGGACTTTATATTTCATTCTCACGCAAGAGTCAAGTTAGTCTGTATAAGTGGGTCAGCCCTTTCCACAAAGCCAGTCAGGGATCCAGGTCCCTCCATGTTGTTGTTCTGCCATCCCCTAAGGTGTTGCCCATTTTTGCAATGGCAGAGCTTCATTGCTACAATAGCTTCATTTGAAAGCTGCAGAAATGGAGAAGGAAAGGAGCGTCAGGGCAAGGAAACCAGTGTTTGAACCCGTCACTTCTGCTCACATCCCATTGTCTGAAGCATAGTCATTTGGCCATATGTAGCTACAAGGAAGGATGGAAATTTGCATCTAGATTTGTCAGCCATGTACCTTGCTTAAACTTTACCAAAATGCATAGAGGAGAATGGATACTGTGGGAGTGGGCATTGTCTCAGCCACATCAAGGGAATTCCGAAGGATTTGCCAAGTAGGAACCACAACAAACATGATTCTGCAGAAATAGTCTGGTTCATGTGCCTCCATGGCCACTGCAATGAGACTGACCTCTTACTGCCCTCATATATGTACTTCATCCACTGAACTTTCAGAATATCAGGAAAGAGTGACTTACTAGCCTAGCCAAAATCAGTAAGTGCCCACATATAGATACACTGAGGCAGGCAGAGAGGGGATCTATCCACTTCAAATTCCATAGCAGGACACAGCATTTACACAATCAAAAGTAAACATGATGAAGAGTTCCCCAAATTGGAAAACCAGAAGAAAGTATTTGATATTAGAAAGCCGTAATATGCTATAAAATATATCATTATAAAGAAGTTCTTACTTTAAAATTATTCTACAAAGTTTGTTTTTTCATTTACTTCTTTTGTCCATTCTAGTTCTATGTATTATAAACTCTGTGAGCTATGGGGGGCACAATGCTCAGAATATCATTATAAATTCTTGACCAGAATTTTTGATCACTCTCAAAGGAAAAATGTGATGATTTTAGTGAATTAGGGAGTATTCTTATTAATCAAATAGTTCCTAGCTAATTATGGAATAATCCTCAGGTACAGTTTCACAGTAGTAGAAAGTTCATGACTTTGGAGTTAAATCAACCTGGGTTTAACCCGTGTAATATAGTTTGGCCAAATAAGTTTACCTCTTTGAATTTCATTTTCTCATCTGTACAGTAGGCATAATAATCTTACTATATAGGGCTATTTAAAAAGCTAAATTAGAGCATAAATAACAACTGCTTTGCATGTGATAAGCACTCAAAAATATCAGTTCCATTCTCTACCATTTGCATCCCCAAAATATGCTTCATTTAGTTGCCAAGATAATGTGATGTCTGCTTTAGGGATACAACATATACTCCAGTTAAAAGGTATCGTTTCTAGCTAGAAAACATATGGCCAACACACATGAATAGCTTGAATTGCCTAGGCAATTTTTCTAATGAGTACTTTTCCCTCATCCAAAGTATAGTTTAAGCCTGCCTGGAATTCTAAGCAGTTAATAGTGTGAGATCTGATTGATTTAAAGAAATGGATCAGAGAATGTTGCAAAGATTATCCATTTGATTGGTATCCCAGTGTACTTTTCAAAAAGATTAAAACATGACTCTCAGGCAAACATAGAATAACCATGTGCCTAATGTTTTATTCAACTCATTAACAAAAATTCAGTAAGATGATAAAGGTAGTTCAAAACCTCTTAAGAATAGTGATGTATCCTGTGAGTCAAAGGAATATTGGAATTTATTTGGTAATAGATCAAAAACTGATTAAAGCACTATAGAGCAATAAAACTGTACCCTTTAAGATTATCTCTCTTATTGGAAGATATTTTCAAGTTAACATGTAACTTCTTGGTGTCTGGACTCCAACAAAATAGTAAATAGCAAAGTCAAACAAATGTGTGTTCTCCTAGATAATTAAGTAAACTGTATGTGAGCCTGTTAAACAACATCCCAAAATAATGTTAAAAAGACATTGAATCATACTTTTGGCTTTATTTTCAAATTGTAGATAATCTTTCCTAACAAAAATAAGCTCATTGTTGACTGACTATACCTCCTAAATATAGGTACTAACAGCCTTATTTTAGTTATTCAAAAATAATCAACTAAGCACCTGATCTTTTCCAACTTTGAAATTAATTGATGCAAAAATAATCAAAATATCACATTTACCTCTCAAATCATTTTTCTAAGGGAGACAAGTCTCTATTTCTTTTCCCCTCCCTTTCTTAATCATAATTTCACAATTCATTAAAAACAGAAATGATAAAAAAATGACATATGGGCAACAGATTTTTTTGAACAGTAACAAAAATTATTAAATTTCCAGAAAGTTACTAATATTGGGTGAGCTCAAGGAGTTATGTGTGAGAAAAACTTTCATTTGCCCTAATCCGTCCACAGAAACTATTGCAAATGAAGGTAAAGATATATTTTAAAGTTCACATTCTCTTAAATAAACTAGGAATTCAGATTTTAAATGACAATCAAACTGTCTGGTAGCTCCAGGGTTGGCCGGAGGCAAAACTGTAAAATCTGCGAAGTGTGATTTCTATTTCTCTCGTCCTCTTCCAGGAACTGCTCTACTCTTTTCTACCCATCTGTCCATGACAATATTCACTCATCTTGGCTATTCAATCTAATCTCCCATTATACCCTGCTCCAGACTGTTTTTTCTAGTAAATGCTTGAGGCATAGGGATTTTTCCCATCTCAGAGAATAAGAAATTTCTATGCCCCTGTATATTCATTTTTTTGTACATGCACAAAGCCTTTTAGAAATAATTTCTGCCGAGTATAAGAAACATCTTGGTTCTGATCTGTCAATTTGCTCCCTGTCTCATGTAATAGTGTGAGTGAGTATTTTGTGTAGTTTACCCAGCATCTGACGGTAAAGGGCAATCAACATGACTCTGTTGAGCCAGCTTCTCAGGATTCTTCTAAAACCAAACCTGTAGCAGCCTTATAGGGTGGCCCTTATTGACTGACACTGCCTGTCTACATCCAGACTGATGTTTCCTCCACCCTCATTAATGAAGTCCTTAACATGCCGTAAGTCGGACATTAGGTCAAACACCTTTTTTCCCCTTCATCTTCTCAGACATCGAAGAGTCTGGATATGTGTAAAGGGCTTTTTATTAAGAGAAGTGACATGAAAAGGTAATTTAAGAATGACATATATCTCAGGGACCATATGAGGCAAAATTCTTCCTCCGTCTCACAACAAATGTACCTAGCATAGCACCATGGATATATAAATATCAGATGCTCACTGTTTTTCTTATTTTTAAATCTTTCAAATATTTTATTTGTGTGAAACAGAAGCAAATTCTGTTTAAGTAAACTCACTACTATACCATGAGCGTAAGTTATTTCAAATTAAAAAAATATTGATTGAATACTTACTGTGTAAAGCACTCTAGGTATTGCAAAGAATACAAATATCATACAACATACCAAAGGGTCCCAAGCTTTCTTGGTTCACAGCATCCTCAGTGTCTCAGTGGGTTGCTGTTGTTGTTATTGTTGTTGTTTTAGCAGCACTCACTTAGTGAAAAGATACACTAATAGTTTTATTTATTAAATAATTAGGTCCCATCAACTTATTAACTATTATGTCATAAGTTAAGAGCCATTTGAAAATAATACACAAAAACTGAGAGAAAATATAAAATGTTTTACTTTATTTGTATTTACTAATGGGATGTATATGCTGTTGAACACAGCACAAATTCTTAAATATTGGCATCAGATTGGACATGTCTACCCTTGTTTCTTGCCCCACATTAATTTTTTGCATGTTTTTAATCAACGCAACCACCAAAAACCCAGCTTTGCAAAATGTGACATCATGAAAAATAATACAGCATGGTCCAATGTTGAAACTTGCCAACTACTCAAGCTTGTAGTTCATGCAGTAACCAACAGATGTCAGCTGTCACTGTTTTCCTGGAAAACCTAAAATACCCAGCAGCACTCTTGTAAATTCATTATGGGTCCCCAGAGTGCAGTGGCATATGATTTAGGAGCCATGCCTGTATATGTTACTATTTCTACACTCAAAAATTTTATAATTTATTAAGCATTTTAATAACCTTGATAACAATCAGAAAAATAGAAAATACATTTCTTAAAACCAGCATTTGGAAAGATCAAGCCTGGATCTAAAAAAAAAAGAAAGAAAGATTCATTTTTAAGAAGAGCCTTGAAATTTGGGTGGCATTTTCACAGGTAAAGATGGAGACCAGGGGAATTGTGATGTCAGAGCCACAGATCATTCTGAATGTTTTGGTGCAGGTTTTGAGCAAGATGTTATGGATAAAAAGATAAGTAAAACACAGCCACAACCCTTAGGGATGTTCACTCATCTTCCAAGAAAGAAGGAAGAACAAACTACCTAATCTGCAGAATGCACGGCATGAGGGATGGAGAGTGGGAAAGAGTTACCAAAACTAAGACTTGCATATGAATCTAGCCATATTTAGAATACCTTCATTGCCTGTATAAAAATAATCTGGATCTCTCTTACTATCATTACTAAGAAATTAATGGAAAATGTCATCTACTTCTCTTATTGCATATGTGACCATAAAAAATTATCCAGAGCAGAATTCATTTCCTTTAACATGGACCAATCAGAGTAATGAGCAAAAGTTACAACAGATGAGAAAAAAACTCTGAAATTGAAGGGAAAAATCTTTACTCCATTTTTATTCATTTCCCAAACGAATCAAATTTCCCAAATTAGTGCTCTCTACTTTTTTTGCCAAACCAGAATAAATGTATAAGTTCTGGTATTTAAAAAAAACATAATAATTTTAATTATTCACCCAGACCTTTCCAAAGTACTTGTGTAACACTAGCAAAATTTATAATTTAGCAGCTACTGGCTGATATAGTTTTAAGCTTAAATAGAAATTATTATGCTTATATATCTAAACTTTTACTAAGACTTATCAGACATCCACACAGCCTAGAAACATACACAAACTGAGCAAGAAATTAAAGTTTTCCACAAAATATAGTAGCACTTCACTGAAAATAGCCCTCCTCAAGGTATTATCATCTGTTCATCAACTAAATTGCAATCCACAATAAGCATAGCAAATATTTTAATAAAGTTGTCTTAAATTAGAATGACGTTCTTGAAGGATTAAGGACTTCCAAATATTGTACTGAAAAAAATATTCATAGAAATACCAAAGTGGCCTTGGGTATTCTGGTTCTAAAAACTTAAAGGAGCCTTATTAGTAACAAACACCAGCATAACTAAGATATATATGGATCATTTCAAATTACAAATCGATAGCGAAATCTAATCTTTGCTACCACCCATAAAGGTCTTATTGATTATACTGAAATTATTGATGAAGAGACTAAAGTTCAGGGAATTTCAGTGATAGCTGAAGATCACATTCTATAAAAGATGCTCGTTTCTAATTTAGGGCTTCTGACTCATATTTTATATACTTTCTAATAAATATCTTTCCACAGATAAAATAGATGATAGACCACCAGATGTGATTTGAGAAGCTCCATGTTTGGTAGCCAATAAATACACTCTCTCCTGCCTGCTAGGAGCCCAAAGTTCTGCCATTTTGGCCATTTTCTTGGGTTAAATCATTAGATACCTTTCAAAATGAAAATGTTAACTTGGTTGGAGGTAATATATGTGAACACTTTTAATATATTTCCTGACATAGAGAAAGCTTTCAATAAATGCTTGTTATTACTTTTTAGTGAATGCATTAACACTCAATCTATTAGTAAGAAATCATTTGTCAAATTTACTGTCACTTAACAGAGTAGAATTGGAGAAAACAAGACAAGGAGAGATACATTTGATTGAGGATGGAGAAGAAAAAAATGGTTAGTTCCAAACTGAAAACTGACTAGGAGACACTGGCAGATGGGTTACTGTGGTTTTAATTTTGATGTTGCTAAAGAGAAGAAGAGGATGCTGCAGACATGATTTACCTTCCTCAGATTTTTTTCTTTGGGGCAGCCATAAGGATAATTTTCATCCTTCCGTGATCTTTCTTTCCAGCATTCTAGCACTGGCAATCTGTTCTTAGCTGCTGGCTAAGTGTTACGGTGAGTGGCAATTGGAAGACATTGTTAGAATTGAAAGAAAAAAAAAATAAGAATCACTCTATTAAGTACTGAATTTCAGATCTCCATTGGATCATCTGTGGTAGTTTTAAGGGTTTCAAAATGTCACCTTGAGAAGCTGCATGTGAAGTTTTGTGCGTAGTTTTCATTCAGTAGAGCTGCATAAACTTCCACTAACTCTCACTCAGGCAACATTTTCCAGGGAAAATTCATAATCTGTCTTCAGCTGTGATCTCTTCCATAGCTTGCAATTCCTCACCCCCAGCTGTCAGGGCCATCTGCACTCTCTCTTCCTGAGGAAGGGCCCTTGGTGCCAACTCTTTCTCCCCCTCCCATGCCTCACTCCATGGAAAGAACACACAGATATAGCTCTGAATTGGCAAGCAACTTTAAAACACTAGAGTTTATAGTAACTCTAAATAGTGTGCTCCAAATCTGGTTTATTTCAAATTACATAGAGCCAGAAGAACTACTGATGAGTCATATAACCCAGAACCACAAGTTTCACCAGGACCAATCTCCCGCAGACCCAGCACTACAGAGAAAAACTTTATGTACTAATGAATGATGTGGTCATCTTGGGGAATATTACTGTTTTCTTTCTATTAAGTTCAAGTAAACAAACCCTTTTCCAAAGGGCCCAGCTCATTAAATTTAGGATTTTAATACTCATAGGTAATATGTCTTCTTATTCCCTGTGAAGAATAATGAAAAGAGGATCTTCTATCCAGAAATGTCATCTTCTCTCCTCTTCCTCCTCAAATCCATCCCACCCTTGAGCACTTTAAATAGTTGGTTTATCACACATACAATGTGTATGTGTGTGAGTGGGTGCACATAAAACATTCAGCTTGGTTACTTTATTTAGAAATTGAATATCTCACCCAGGAATTTCATTGGGTTCAATGATGACCCAGAGTTACTGACGTATAAAGGAAGGGGAACAACATCCAAGTCAGGGACCTCATTCAGAGGTTCTCGATTTTGACTGCACATTGAAGTAGTATGAGAAACTTTAAAAAACGCAAATACTCTGATCCCTCCCTAAGAGATTCCAGTGTAACTGGCCGAGGGCATGGCCTGAGTATATGGATTTTCACAAGCTCCTTGGTGATTCTAGTATGTGGCCAAGGTTGAGGGCCACTGCTTCAGAGAGAAAAACCTCTGCCATGTGCCTTGTTTCCAGTGGTGAACACTGGCACATACCAGACTGCTATTGGCACATCACATGTTCTAAAACTGTAGGGCAGTCAGGATGCGTACCTACTAGGGCCAGCAGTTGTACCAAGTGCGTTCCTTTGCCTCATTTCATTCTCAGAACAATCCTATAAAGGCTAAATTACCATTTTTCAGATAGTGAAACTAATATGCTCTTGTCAAGATGATGAACTAGCAAGAACTATGTGTTGCTTCCCTCCAGAATAAACCCTGAGGAAACAACTGGAGCAAAGGGAGATCATGGATCTAAAGGATGAAGAGCAAAAAACTGCCAGAAACTCTGGGGGAATCTGAAGGGTCTTGTGAGTTGGAGGGTGTCTGTGAGGGGCTGTGCTGTGATCTGGAGTGGAGGGTGGAGAGAGGGAGCAGAGAGGGGAGAGTTGGAAGAGTGTTCAGTTCTGCTCTTGCCTCTTCAGCAAACGTTCACCCACACACACACTCAGGAGGGATGGTTATTGGCTGCACCATCACCTCAATCCCTGATGATGGCCATCAGAGTCCACAGAGTAACAGCAGAGCAAGACAAAGGCCCTGTTGGGATGGTACACTGATGAAACAAATTGTGGTGTCCGTTTACCCTTGGTCCTGTGTTTCTCCACCTTCAAACTTCCAGGGTTATAGGAAAGGATGCACCTTTCAATGCTGACATTTTTTAGAGGTTAAATCTGTGATCCTGACCCAAGCAGATGCCCAGTGGTCTGACTGCAAATGGGTGTTGTCAAGAGTAGTCAGTGATGACCAAGGCTCAGACCATTTTCTTTCCTTAAACCAAGGATTCTTAACCTGGAATTCATAATATGTCCTTCAGTGATAAACACTGAAAACCATAGTAGTATCAGTAGTACCTGTGACTTTGTCACCAACTTAATCACAGGTATTTTCTTATCACATTACAGTTGTTGCAGACAATTATTAGACATGATGTTAGATTTTGTTATTTAATGCATCAACAAAAACAGATAATTTTAAAACAATATGGTTTAATATTTTTATAACCTAATTTCAGTATGATTGGTTTCTTTTGTAATCACATAAATTTTATTCTATGCATTTAAAAATAACACCCTGAGAAGAGTTTCATAGGCTTTCCTGGGTTGCCAAAAGGCTCCGTGACCCAAGGAAGATTAGGAAATCCTGCCTTATTCTCACCAGAAAGAACACAGAAGGACTTTTGGGTCTTCCATAACACACATTACCAGACTATGGCAGAACGGTGAATTGACTTTCAGCATTTTTTTCATACCTCCTCCTAATTTGCCTTCCTATACAGCAGAGGCTGGAATGCCATGAACCTATATGCCCATACTTCAAGAGAACACTTTCTAGGTCATAGTACATGTGTATGCCTGTATATGAGTATATTTCCATATCCTCTGTGATCTAGATCTGTATCTCTCTGCTGATGCATGCATGCACCTGCATACATACACATGCACACAGACACTACTCTCCAGAGTGGGCATGCCCATCTACCCTCCTACCAACAGTGCATGAGGATTCTGTATCCCAATCACTTGGAAATATCCAGTTTCCTAATTTCTGACTGTCCAGTAGGAGAACTGGAGGTAATTCAGATGTCCATAACTGAGGGAATGGAGAGGAACAACATAGTAGAGGTATACAATGCAATAAAATGTAGATTTCTACACACACACCATGGATGAACTTTTAAAACAAAGTATTGAGTAGAAAAGGACAAAATGAGATCTGTTGCACATTATAATTTATGTAAATTAGAACTATATGCAATCAATAATGCATGTTTTATAAGAACATATACAAATGAAAGGATACAAATCAACATCTTGAAAGGTTCACCTATGGGAAGCAAGAGTAATGAGACAGGGTAGAAGGTATAAAAATGAAATGAATAAGTACAATGGGAGGAGACTTGCATGGACCAATGACAATGGCGTCCAATGAACTAAGGAGGAGGATTAACTCAATTCTCTGCACCTGAGTGCCTTTAGCCATAAAAAAGAAACAAACTAACTCAAAGTATTAGTAATTTCCCCAAACTTATACAGATAACCCATGATGGAAATAAGTTTCAAAGACAGATCTTGCTTCTCAAATTATGGCTGGTGAGAAGGCAAAGAAACATAGATGGTATTAATGTATTTATATTTATTCTCTCAACTTCATCATTAAAACTAATGTCTGAGACATATGTAAGTATTCCTATTTCCTAGAAGAGAATCCTGAGGCTCATAGACATCACCTAACAAGTCACAGGGCCAGGAATTCAAGCCAGGTTTTCTGACTTCAAAGCACATGGTTTCTGATGTACAACATGGCCTCAAAGAATTCTCCCACTGCCCCATTCACTGTTTAGTTTCATTGGCATTTTATATAAGGTGTGACTTTCCAAGTAGCTACACTGATAATTAAGTCTCTACAGACCTATGGAGTTAACAGCGGACAATGGCTCCCTGTTCTCTGTTTCCAAAACGTTCACCAATGGCAAGATTTCACTATGTTACATCTTAGAAGTGAACTGCCAACAGTAGTTAGAGAAGCATTTCTTTTAACTGCTATGGTCTGTCCATACATTTTGTATGGACGTGAACATTAAAGAGGGTCTGCTTTCAGAGGAGTACTCAAGGAAGGGTTTGGGGGCACTGATACAGAATCATTCATTTCTATAAACGTGAAGTAAAAATCAGAACTTTCATTACACCAAAAAGTAAAAGATCAGAAGTGACTCAAAGACCAGAGACCTTGGATGGGTTGTAAAAGGGGAAAAAAAGAATGAGGGAAAATAAGAGAGAAGAAAAATTAATTTAGTAAATCTTTTTTAATTAAAAATTCTCATCAGATAAATGTAACTACAGAGAACTGATGGCAAAACTTTAAAAATAATGAGCAACCTTCTCAACAAATTGGTCTGCGTAATGTTTACACTCTGAGAGCTCTTTTCATTTGTTTGCCGAACACAGGCACATGCGTTGTTATTCATGGAAGAGTTGAGAGGCTTCTAGGAAGGGACTCAGAACCACCTGGGAAAGTTAATATCCTCTCTTCTCTGATTAATGTGAAAGATGTAGGCGATTTCCAAATTGTGAAGGAATAAAAACAGTTTCAGTCGTGCCAGAAACAGCTGTCTTCCTCTGACATTTAAGAAGACAGATCCAGAGGGATTTAACTCTATTGTGGCTTTGCAAAGCATCTTCAAGACAATCAATATTACCGCACTGAGGAAAGAAACCAGAATGAAGTGATTTTTTCCAAGTCTGCATTGCTTTATTCGTCCTGATATCTTCTGACTACCACTGCCCCATCCTTCCTCCTCCAGTAAAATCTCCAGTGTTTTGCTGTAAATGGAGAACAGGTTGAATTTTTCCACTTCTAAGAGGAAGATTACATTTGCATTTCCCTGGTGACACTTCTTTCCTTCGTGGATAAATAGAATCTTTGAATTAACAGATAGAAAGGGTCAAATAGCCAATTCCAGGACTTTGGAGGATCACGGCCATCTTCCCCACTGCCTCCCTCCATGCTATTCTCACAAACCACCAATCCCACACTTCAGTTAAACTTCCAGGAGAATAGAAACTAAAATTGTTGAAATAATTCAGCCCATAAATACTTAGTAATCAGTTACTATGTCCAAGGCACAGTGCTAGAGTCTTGGAATAACACAAACAATAGATATAGATATAGTCTTGTCTTTAATGAGACTACTGTCTATCTGAAAAATAAGTAACTGCATAATTGATTTATTAATGAAAAATTGAATGTGTCTGTTTTGTGCCAGAACTGTGCTAAGTAACCAGGATTATCTCCTCTAATTCTCATAACAGCCCTTTGAAATAGATATTATTTACCTACTTTACAAATAAATTTTAAAAAACTAAGACTCAGGAGAAATAAGTCAATCATTTTTCCAGTATTGTAAAATCAGTAAGCAAAATCAGTACAGGTCTGCTTGAGTCCAAATCCCATTTTTTTCCAAGCACAGTCAGTTCTTTCCATGGATAGGGCTCTTTATCCTTTCTATCACCTATATTTTGGTTTGCTGAATTTAAGTCAGTAAGGATTTATCTGGTAGAATTCCCCTTTATTTTTACCATGTCCATATATTCTTAACACTGTCTTAAAATTAATATCTGAAACTCCAAAGCCTTTTGGTAGTGACACTTAGTTATCCCTTGGCTATCTTTTCATGGTCCACCTGTAGGAACTCTTAGAGCAGCATTTGTGCCTCTGCCCTGGAGTAAAAGATCCTCTTCCTTCATCCTAGAGATTGAAACAAGACTGAAGAATTGAAGTGCTGCATTGTATGTTTAAATAACTTCTTTATTCCCCAAGGGAAAATAATGATTTACTAAATGAAGAGATTTTCAAGAGTTTATTTTGATCTAATAGATAATTTGGTTTATCTATAAATTGACTGTTATTCCTTGCAGAAAATCCGAACTAAGGGTCATCTACCATGATCTCCTCTAAGGCATTCCATTGAGTAAAGAAAAAATACTCATCCTTTTTTATTCAGCATGGCCAACATAAGCTTGAAAAAGAATAATGTGCCAGGGATTCAAATAAACATACTTTCTTATATCTGCCCTAGAAATGCTAAGTTCTCTCCAGGCTTTGAACTTCATCCAGCAGTGGGCAGGCCCACCCTCTGTTTTCTCTCTTTGTTGCCCTAGGAGAGATGATTCATGCATTGATCAAGAAAGAAACAACCATCCATCAAATTAAGAGCTTTGGCTGCACCAAACATCAGCAAACTCAGCCAGTGTGCTCCCTACGTTAAAGTATTCTTGCACATTAATTTCAAACCTGCACCCTGTAGATATATTTGGAGCAGTCTAGGGCTACTGCTCTACAGACAAATAAATCACATTTAATCAGTACTGTGCAGCATCTAATATTATCCACATATGTAATCCATATAAATCATTACCTTGGGGTAAATATTTTAAACACCTTGAACCTTAGGGGGGAAAATACACACACACACAATACTATGCTAGAAGTAGTATTAACACAGTAAATTATACAAGTGGAAGCATCACTCAGATATTTAGTGCAAAAAATATCATAGAATATTCATGTTGGAAAAGATCTTACAGCTTGTTTTTCCTTGCTTCCTACCCTATTCAGAATTCCCTTCTGCAGTATTAAAAGGCAAGCGTCACTTGGCCTCTGGTTTAACTTTCCAGTGCCGGCAATGAAACTGTGTTATAAACCAGTCTACTTCATTTTAAAATAAGTTTAATTGTCAGAAATGTCTTTTACACAATAACCCCAAACTTATCTTTTATATCTTTTATCTATTGGCCTTAATTAACCCATTAAGTTTATAGAGAGGAAAATCTAATCCCTCTCTCACATGACAGCATGTCAAAATGTGACCACAATCATTACTTTGGCAATTTCTATGTTTTTTAACAAGGTCTTTCTCAATGTCACTATTCCCAGCAACTCTAATGACTTTGCTCCACAATCTGTCATTTCAAACAGTCTGTTTCCCCAAAACTGTAGCCTCTCTATTTCTACGTTGTCATCTAGTTTACATAGGTTTAAATTTAGTTTTAAGATACTCATCTTCCAGAATTGCATGAATTCAGAAAAAAAAAAGGTGAGGAAACTTTTTTTAACTATTTATTTCAAAAATTTTTCAGACTCTTACAAAAGATATGCACAAATAATACAAGGAATCTTTTACACTTTTCAACCAGATTCAAGATCAGGTAATTATTAGTGATATCACATTACTATTTAATCTACAGGCTTCTTTTTCAAATTTCATCTGTTTTCCTACTGTCTATTTCTGATTCCAGATCCAATCCAGGCTCATTCATTAAGTGAGGAATCTCAAAGTTCACAAAAAGCCCATAGTGAGTGGAAATAATTTTATGCATCCTTCCCTATAATTTTTCTTTCTACCCTACCCCCAAACAAGAAGAATTCTTCAGTAGAAGTTTCATTTAAATAAAACATCATCTGATAATAGGAATGAGAAATTAGTTCAGAGCAACTGGCAAAGCCAAGGTGGTAACCATGATAAGCAACTTTTATATTAGAAGAAATCAAAGGCTATTTCATGAGAATAAACTCAATGTCCCCCACTGCTCCTGGAACTAATTCACAAAAAGACTGTGATGTTATCATGGCTGTACAGAAGGGCAAGGGAATTTCAAAGAAACCCCAGGCATTAATTAAAGCGATTAAAACTTCCTTCTACTACCATAATTAAAGGGGAAAGAGCACCTTCTCTCTTAGTGTGAGCCTTTCCTTGAGCAAGTCTCCCATCAAAATCTACTGAAGGACCAGTGCTCCTGTCATGTGGATAAGTCAGGTGTGTACAGGTATTTAACTCAATGCATGTGCTCAGAAAGGAAATGTAGAATACTGGTCTTCATGCACTTCCCAACAATATAGTATTCCTACTCTCCTTTGAAAATATTTCTAATTAAAAATTCATATACGCAAAAACACATATTGAATTCTCATACTCCCACATTTTGAAGATGCCACATGTACTTTGTGGACCAGGTTTCACTCCACAAAAAGGGGATACTTAGGAAGAGCTGAAAGCAGAAAATGCCAACCCAACTAGTGATTTCATTGATGAAATTAGAAGCAGCCTCTCACTAGCTAGGGGAAAATAGTTGATTTCTGTTCCACACACTATTCGTTTTTTGTTTTTTGTTTTTAACATCCTCATGGCTTATTTATTTTATAATTGGAAGTTTGTGTCTCTAAATCCCATTCACCTGCTTCACCCAATCCCCTCCATCCTCTCCTCTGGCAACCACCGGTTTGTTTTCTGTATCTGTGACTCTGTTTTTGTTCTGTTTTGTTTGTTTTCTCTTTAGATTCCACAAATAATTGAGATCGTACAGTATTTGTCTTTCTCTGTCTGGCTTATTTTACTTAGCATAATGTCCTCTAGATCCATCCATGTTGCTGCAAACAGGAAGATTTCCTTTTTTAATGGAGTTACATTTTAATTTTTGGATAAACTTCCATACTGCCTTCCACAGTGGCTGCACCAATTTACAATCCCACCAACGGTACGTGAGGGTCCCCTTTTCTTCTCATCCATCTTTTCATCACTTGTTATCCGTTGTCTCTTTGATGGTTGCCATTCTGACTGGTGTGAGGTGGTATCTCATAGTGGTTTTGATTTGCATTTCCCTTGTGATTAGTGACGTTGAGCATCTTTTCATGTGTCTGTTGGCTGTCTGTATGCCTTCTTTGGAAAAAGATCTATTCAGGTCCACTGCTCACTTTTTAATCAGGTTGTTTGTTTTATTGGTATTGAGTTATATGAGTTCTTTGTATATTTTGGATATTAATCCTTTATTGGATGTATTGTTTGTCCCCTTCTGCATGGCCTGAGGAGCCAAGGTGCTGGTGCCAGCCCTGGTGGCGGGAAGTCCCTGGCTCTAATAGGCTGGAGGGAAGATTCCAAAATGGCTCTTGCCAGCACCAGGGTCCACTTAGTAGAATGAGCTCCCCAAAATTGCTGTTGCCAGCATCTCCATCCTCCAGGGCGAGCCCCAGTTGTTTCCTGCCTCTCTGGGAGGCTCTCCAAGATCAGCGAGTAGGTCTGACCCAGGCTCCTTTCAAACTACTCCCTCTGAGCTGGGATTTGGAGCATGTAAGATTTTGTGTGCACTCTTTAAGAGTGGAGTCTTTCCTACAGCCCTTCAATTCTCCCCACATGCAGGCCCCACTGGCCTTCAAAGCCATACGTTCTGGGGGCTTGTCTCCCTGGTGTAGGACTAATGTTAGAGGAAAACATGACTAAGCACAATTTAGCTAATATGGATATTGATGACCGATATTCAACTCTTTCTCTGTTTTACCATGAATGACTCTCTTCTCCTATCAAAGGCCAGCTTTCCTCTTGTGCACACATTCTGTCTCCTCTCACTTCTTCAAGGACACTGCTTCAGCAATTATTCCCTCTCTTTCCTGAATCAACAACCTTTCCCACAATATTGGATCAATCTCAATAGCATGTAAACAAGCTATTATTTTCCCATCTCTCCATAATAACAATAATAATAATAACTTCTCCTGATTGTGCACTTTTTTCATTGAGTTCCCAACTTTTTGGTTCTCCATTTCTGGAAAACTCCTTAAAAGAGTCATCTATACTTGCTTTCTTCAATTTTTCTACTCCTGTTGTCTCTTAATCAGACTCCCATCAAGCTATCAACTATCAAGGTTACCAGTGGTCTCTACGTTGTTAAATCCCATGGTCAGTTTTAGCTACACATCAGCACCTAGAATAATGCCTGGCACACAGCTGGTGCACAAGCATTATTTGTTAAGTACATGAATAAAATGAATGGAGCTAACATATAGTCAAGAAGATATTTTTAACCTACACAACATAATTTGTACAGGCATACCTCGGAGATATTGTGGGTTCAGTTGTAGAACAGCACAGTAAAGCAATTGTCATAATAAAGCAATTACACAAATTTTTTGGTTCCCCAGTGCATATAAAAGTTATTTTTATACTTTACTGTAGTCTTTTAAGTGTGCAATAGCATCATGTGTAAACAATGCACATACCTTAATTAAAAAATACTTTATTGCTAAAAAATGCTAACGATCATCTGAGGCTTCAGTGATTCGTAGTAGTAACATCAAAGATCACAGATCATCATAACAAATATAACAATAATAAAAAATTTGAAAGATTGCAAGATTACCAAAAATGTGACACAGAGACAAAAAGTGAGCAAATGCTGTCAGAAAAATGACACCGGTAGACTTGCTAGACACAGGATTGCCACAAACATTCCATTTGTAAAAAATCACAGTATCTGTGAAGTGTAATAAAACAAGGTATGCCTATACACTCAGAGTAAAGAGTAAGGATAATACTTGCAAAAAGTACTTTCAAATGTGATTAATGCATGAATCAAAAATTTTACTAACCAATCAACTTTTAGACATGTTAGCATAAAATATGAGTCATGCAATCAATGGTCAGTGTGGTGGAAAGAAAGTGTCTTTCACATTCAAAGAAAAATCCATTTAAACAGCATATAAAAACAAAATGCTATTTTAGACACAAATTATTACAAACTCATGTTTAGTATTTTTAGGTCCAGGTTAAAGAATATTCAAGAATCCCTGACTCATGAAATGGATAAAGGAGGGTGAATTGAAGGGTGAGAAAGGGGATCCTAAGAAGGTTGGTCAATAACCACAAAAACAACAACAGTAATAAAAGTACAACTCACTTTTGAGCATTTAATTACTTGTTAGGTAACTGCTTCATGCATTTTGTATTTGTGATTCTATTTAACCCTCCCACCAACCCTTTTAAGTGATTATAATTATTCTCCCCAATTCTGTGATGAGCAAGCTGAAGCCTAGAAATTGAAGTAACTTGTCCAAGATCCTGCAGGTTATATGCAACTAGTACAAGATTTGGCCAGGATTCAGTCCCAAAGAGACCAAGGACACTCAGATGAGGGAACTAATCCAGAGCTCAGAGTCTACCAAATGCACAGAGCATTTCATGAAACCTTCTCAAAATCTCAGGAAAGTCCCTCAGACTTTTCTCTGTGATAAGGCCATTACCTCTGAGTCAACTGATTAAGTTAGTATCTGGACATATGAGTGACACCTAAAACAAGATGTGATTCACATTATTTATGGCTCTCTAAGTTACGACCTGGTCTTCATAAATTGAAGGCTATGTCGTTAGCCCATATCACCATCATAAAAGACTCATCTAGCAATTCATCCAAAAACAATTAATTAAAGAAAACCAGCTAATGCTTTCAACCTCCACAAATTAAATTAATTTGTAATTAATAAGGTAACAGCAAATCCACTAGGCTATAATCACTTAAACCAGTAAATCAGAGTAATAATAATCATTTTTATCTCTCATAGCAAAGAGGTCTTAACACATAGTTTATTTATGTGAAGGAAGCATGGTCAGCGACCTGTAGGGAGTGAACGTAAGAAATGAATTAATCAAGGGGATCCTGGGGTGATAAATTTTCTTGTTTCAAAATCAAAGACTCTTTCTTTAGATGGGATCGGCATCTCTATCTTTTAATAGGTTAATATAGATAAATGATGAATAATCTACTACTGATAATCACCATCTATGTTACAGGAAAAGATTATAGAATTTCCATAGCATAGGATTTAGTGGAGGTACAATCTAACTTGATGTGAAGGTATAATTATGGAAGAGCTAATATTCAGCAAATAAAAATTGTATTATTACATCTGGATTTGCATTTAAGAGTACAAGAAGGGAAAAAGGGTCCATGAAAAAGCCAAATTTGTAGAAACAGAGTAGAATGATGGTTACCAACATCTGAAGCGTGGGAGAAATGGTGAAATGTTGGCCAGAAATTACAAAATTCCAGTTAGAGGATGACAAAGTTCTGGGACTCTAATGCACATCATTCGGATCATAGATAAAAGCACTTCTCCAAATACTTAAAAGTTGCTTAGAGAGTAGATCTTAAATGTTCTCACTACAAAAAAAAAATGTTAAATATTTGACATGATGGAGGTGTTAGCTAACACTCTGATGGTAATCATAGTGCAATGTATGTGTATCAAACCCACAATTTGTACACTTTAAAGTTACACAATGTCATATGTCAGTTATATCTCAATAAAGTTGAAAAAAAAAGGAGAGTCCATGAAAGAAAAAACTTTAGAAGTAAAGACTAATATATGCCTTAAGCATGGGAACAGTTGTGCCAGATTTGAGGGAAAGACAGGCCAGTTCATTAAAGAGTCACACACCACCTCAGATTCTGAAACTTTTGTTCTAGGGGAATTTGAAAGCAGATGTTACTCCAAGGATAAGTCCATCAGGAAGAGATGGCCCAAAAAATCCTAATGAAAGATGATGTCATTGGTCATGGGGAGAAATTGCCTAAGACCTCAGACCAGGTGTCCACAATCGCATCTCGCCATGCACAATCCAGTGCTACATTAGTGCCGTTGCAGAGACAGGAAACTTTACCTTTCTTCCGTTCTAGGTTCTTTGCCTGGTCTAATAATTAAATCAACATAAGACAAAGTCAGAAGAAAGACAAATTTAATTTCATACCTATGGGAGCCCACAAAAAATATGAGACTCAAAGAAGTGACCAAAGCAGGCAGCTTTTGTACCTTTTAGATAAGGAAACAATAAATTTGTAAAGAATTGAAAAGACAAAGAGGTAGATACCTAGAAGCGACTTGCTGGGTTTCATGGTAAATATATGATTATCTTTTTAAAAAACTGACAAACCGTTATCCAAAGTGATTGTACCATTTCTTTTCCTAACAGCAATGCATGAGGGTTCCAACTTCTCCAAATAATTACCAAAACATGATATTTTCAGTCTTTGGAAAGATATCATTATACCCATTATAGAGGGTATGTAAGTGTATGGCTCAATAGTTTTAATGTGCATTTCCCCAATGTCTAATGATATTGAATATCTTTTCATGTGCTTATTAGAAATTTTTATATCTTTATATCATCTTTGTCAAAGTGTCTATTCAAATATTTTGCCCAATTTTTAATTGGCTGTTAGTCTTCTTATTAGTGAGTTGTAAGAGTTTTTAATATATTCCAAATACAAATTGTTTTTCAAATATACAATTTTCAAATATCTTCTGCCCATCTGTGGCTTGTCTTTTCATTTTATTAGTGGAGTCTTTTGAAGAGAAAAGGTTTTAATTTTGGTAATAAAGTTAAATTATCAAATTCTCTTTCATGGGCATTTTATCTAAGAATTTTTGCCTAACCAAGGTCAGAAATGTTTTGTCCTATGTTTTATTCTAGGCATTTTATTGTTGTATCTCTTACATATAGGTTTGTATTCCATTTTGAGTTAATTTTAATAGGGTGTGATTTACAGAGATTCATGTTTTTGCATATGAATTTCTAATCATTCCTATCCAGCACTATCCAGCACTATTACTATTTTATCGTAAATATTGAATTTTGTGAAATGCTTTTTCTTCATCTATTGAGAAGATCATGTCATTTTTATCATTTGTTTTCTTAATGTGATGCATCACATTGATTGATTTGCAGATATTGAACCATCTTTGTATCCCTGGAATAAATCCCATTTGATCAGGTTGCATGATCTTTTTAATGTATTGTTGAATTTGGTTTGCTAATATTTTGTTGAGGATTTTTGTATCTATGTTCATGAGAGATATTGGCCTGTAATTTTCTTTTCTTGTGGTGTTCTTCTCTGTTTTTGTACTGGGGTAATGCTAGCCTCATAAGAATGAGTTTGGGAGCATTCCCTACTCTACACTTCTTTCAAAGAATTTGAGAAGGATAGGTATTAAATCTTCTTTGAATGTTTGGTCAAATTCACCAGTGAAGCTATGTGGTCCTAGACTTTTGTTTGTTGGGATTTTTTTGGTGACAGATGCAATCTCCTTATTACTAATCAATGTATTCAGATTTTCTATTTCTTCATGATGTAGTCTTGGGGTACTGTATGTTTCTAGGAATTTATCCATTTCTTCTAGGTTGTCCAATGTGTTGGCATATAATTGTTCATAGTAGTCTCTTATGATCCTTTTAATTTCTTTGGTATTAATTTTAATTTCTGCTCTTTCAGTTCTATTTTATTTATATGAGTGCTCTCTTTTTTTCTTAGTGAGTCTAGCTAAAATTTTCTTAATTTTGTTTATCTTTCAAAGAACCAGCTCTTCATTTCATTGAACTTTTCTATTGTCCTTTTAGTCTCTATTTCATTTATTTTCACTCAGATCTTTATTATTTCCTTCCTTCCACTAACTTTGGACTTCTTTTGTTCTTCTCTTTCTAGTTCCTTTAGGTATAAAGTTAGGTTGTTTATTTGAGATTTTTTTGTTGTTTCTTGAGGTAGGCCTGTATCACTGTAAACTTTCCTCTTAGAACTGCTTTTGCTGTATCACATAGATTTTGGTATGTGGTACTTCCATTTTCATTTCTCCCAAGGTGTTTCTTTCTTTCCCCTTTGAATTCTTTGTTGACCAATTTGTTTTTCAGAAGCATGTTGTTTAATCTTCATATATTTGTGATTTTACCAGTTTTCTTCTTGTAATTGATTTTTAGTTTCATACCACTATGGTTAGATAAAAGATGAGGTTTACATACATCATCATTGTTGCATGTTACATACATACAACAAATATATATATATATATATATATATATATATATTATATATATAACAGTCTAATTTAAGTTGATAGCAAGTTAAGTTTGAACACACTCTGAAACTCTATATTTTTACTACCCCCCCCATGTTTTATGTTTTTGATATAACATTGTACATCTTTTTTTGTTTATCCCTTAATTAATTATAGTGGCTATAGTTAATTTACTACTTTTGTCTTTTAATCTTTATACCAGATTTATAAGTGATTAATCCATGACATTTACTATATATTTACCTTTACCAGTGAAATGTTTATTTTCATATGTTTTTTGTCACTAATTAATGTTCTTTCTTTTCAACTAAAAGAAGTCCCTTTAACACTTTTTGTAGGGCCAGTTTAGTATTGATGAACTCCTTTAGCTTCTGTTTGTCTGGAAAGCTCTTTATCTCACTTTCAATTCTTGATAACCTTGCAAGGCAGCGCATTCTTGGTCTGTACGTTTCTTTCTTTCATCACTTTGAATTTATCATGCCATTTTCTTCTGGACTGCAAGGTTTCTGCTGAGAAATCTGCATATAGTTTTATGGGGGTTCCATTGTATTTAACAAGTTAGTTTTCTCTTGCTGTTTTTAAGATTCTCTCTTTATCTTTAACTTTTAACATTTTAATTATAATGTGTCTTGGTGTGGGTCTTTCAACGTTCATCTTATTTGTAACTCCCTGGGATTCCTGAATCGGGATGTCTGTTTTCTTCCCTAAGTTAGGGACACTTTTAGCCATTGTCCCCTCAAAGCCATTTTCTGCCCCGTTCTCTCTCTCTTCTTTTTCTAGAATCCCTAGAATGCAAATGTTATTCTGCTTGCTGTTGTCCCATAGGTCCCTTACTCTATCTTCACTTTTTTTTAATACTATTTTTTTTCTTTTTGCTGCTTTGTTTGAATGAGTTTTACTGCCTGGTCTTACAGATCACGGATTCTTTCTTCTCCTTCATCTATTCTGCTGACAGACTCCTCTAGTGTATGTTTCACTTCAGTTTTTGTGTTCTTCAGCTCTGGGACTTCTGCTTGTCACTTTTTAATATTCTCTACCTTTTTGTTTAAGTTCCCACTGTATTCATCCATTCTTCTGAGTTCCATGAGCATGTTTATGACCATTACTTTTAACCCTTTATCAGTTAAATTACTTATTTCCATTTCATTATGGGTCTCCCCCACCCTCCCCAGGATTTTATCTTGTTCTCTTCTTTGGAACATATTTCTCTGCTTCCTCATCTTTCTTGACTCTCTATGTTTGTTTCTATGTATTAGGTGAAACAACTATCTCTCCCAGTCTTGAAGTAGTGGCCTTGTGAATGAGATAAACCTTATCATTTAACCTTGTCCTAGCTGTTGGTTATCTCTCAAACTTTTGTGATTGTGCCTTAGCAGCCTGATTTATTCTTGATAGGACCCAGTTGTTGAAGGTGTCCCAAGACCTGCGAAAGTTCCAGAGAGAGGGATCTCAGTTAGCCCTTAGTTTCAGGCTGATGGGAAGTGAGAACTTCAGGCAGTAGTTTTAAGGTATGCAACAATATACAGTCCTGTTGGATCACAATTATAAACCTTCCTGGCCTCCAGGTCAGGCAATCTGGAGATGTCTCCTTTTTAACAATTCCTGAAATTAAGGCCCCATACAAGTGTTTAGGCTCCTTTCTGGGAGGTACCAGTGAGCTGAAGCAAAGTCAAAAGAGAGTACAAAAATGGCATCCCCTGACCTACATTGCCTGAGAGCACTCCATAGTCTCTAGATGTGTGGAAACCTGAAGTGTGCCCCTCAGGCCGAAATATAAGCCTTTTTCACAGGAAGATTGGGGGTGTCTTAGTCTATCTGTGCAGTGCTATAGGGGTGGTAGCCTGAAAAGAACTATTCTCTCCAGTTGTTTTGGACCCAGTGGGCCATCAGAGCCAAGTGCTTCAGAGGCATTCTCTGTGTGAGCTGTGCACACCCACTGGCTTTGGTGGAGCTGTGGGAGTGGTAGAGAAGCAGGGCGCTTGCTTGCTGGCTTTGGAGGGGCTACAGGGGTAGCATGGGAGCATACCGCTCACCCAATAGCTTTGGAGGGGCCACTGGAGTGGTGCAGCAGTGGGTGCGCCCAGTGGTGCTAGTCAGTTAGAGGGAAAGTGCAAAAATGATGCCCACCAGCACCAGCAAGGTAGAGGGAAAAGGCAAAATTGGTGTCTGCCAACATTTCCATCTCCAGAAAGAGTCCCAACAGATTCCTACTCCTCCAGCATATGCTTTAATAGTTGCAAATGAATCTTCTTCACATATGGTCTGGGCACTTTTCAAACTGCTGCTTTTGCACTGAGTTCTGGGGCAAATGAGTGCACACATGAGCCTTTTAAGAGCAGGTTCTCTAATCCCTATATCTCTATGGTTCTCTTGGATGTAAGCCTCATTAGCTTTCAAAGTCAAAGTGTTGGTGAGCTCATTTCATGATTGCAGGGCCCAAGGGTTGCCTGATGTGGACAACAGGGAAAAAACTCCATATTTGTGAGATCCCTCCCAATTCTGGGTAACTGCGCTAGGGTGGAGTTTTTGACTAGAATGTCTCTGCCTCTCCTACCTGTCTTAATGTTGCCCTTTTATCCTTTGTTGTGGAGGAGCTATTCGGCTAGTTTTCAGGTCTTTTTCACAGGGAATTTTTCCATATGTAGCTGTAAATCTGTTGTGTCTCTGAAGAGGTAAATTCAGGATCTTCCTGTGCCACCATCTTGAACTGCCTCCTCTGAGCAGTCTTGATCTAACTTTTTGTGAGTATATGTATACATTTCTGTGGGCATATTCTTATATATGGAATTTCTGAATCATAAGATATACGTATGATCAGCTTCAGTGTATACTGCTAAAAAGTTGCCCAAAATGATGATTTATACTCACATCAGCCATGTATGAGTATTTCAACGCTTAGTATTGTCAGATTTTTTGATTTAGCTTTTATCTGGTGCCTAGATACACAGTATCATTTTGATTTTTATTTCCTCTATGATAAATAATGTTGAGAACATCTTCATATGTTTATTGGCCATTTGGATATTCCTTGTTGTAGGTTATTTTTTATTTTTATTGAATTTTTCAACCCTTTATAAATTCTAACAAATATTTATGTACTCCAAGGTTATGAATATATTTGCTTAGGTTATTTTCTAGAAGCTCTGTTGTTTTCATGTTATATTTTGATCTATAATCTACTTGGAATTGAATTTTATGTATTTTTTTATTCAATTTCATATATATTTATATGAAAGCATTTAGCAAAAAAACTGATACAACAAATAAATAGTAGTTAAATGTGAGATAAATGTAAGAAATTTATGTTAGTATAAACCTAACTCTATGAGGGTGGATAGAATAAACATGGAGATAAAAGTCAAACTTTCAAAAAAAAATAATCCTCTGCGTTTTTCTCATCTATAAAAGGAGAAACATCATTCACCAACTGAACAAAAAATAGGAACGTTAAATTATAATGACAAAAGATTATATTATATAATCTTTATGTGGTATCATGATTTATCCAAATCCCAAACCTATGGGAAGATGATTATTATCTATCAATATACCCTCAATCAACTTAAAATATAGTGTGATCACTGTGCCTGGGAATCTGCCTTTTCCTTTTATCTCTTTTTTTTAGCTATCATTTGTATTTTTTATAATAAACATACTTTAGGGCATTGTCAATTCTTAACAAGTCACATAAAACACAGTTTCTAGGCTCAGTAAAATATTTATTCTAGGGAAGCCTTAGTTTCAAATTACAAAAAAAAAAAAAAAATTCAATACTTAGCTACAGTAAAACAAAGGGAGCTTAGCTTTGAAAATATAAAATGTAATCAAACTGTTCTATCACATACAGAGAAGCCTTTTTTAAAAATAAACTGGATTCTTAGTAAATGATGTAATACAAATAGTAGAACTCTTTTCCTTAAAAAGGAATAAAAAGAGAACCTTCCAATTAGCAGACTAAAATGTGAAGCTGGAAAAAGAAAACAAACTCAACATTTAGCCTCCTGGGAAAAGAAATGACAAACAAACAAGAAAGTTTAGAAAGATGTATTTAGCCTTTGCCTTTTAAATAATGCCTTGGTATTACACTGCATTTAGTTCTCACTGTAAAAACTTATCTAACCCAAGTTAATTACATTTCCAATGATAGTTGTTAGAGCAATTGCCAAGATTTACTACATAAATGACATATAAATTTAGTTGCAGAATAATTAAGTCAGAATTTGAGTCCATACATTAACAATGGAAGCGTAATTACATTTTTATGGATGCTAAAAACTTCACTTGCAATTCTTTAAAAATGGATTCAACACAGATTCAGACTGCATTCACTTTCATTTATGACTGCTTTTCTTTCAATTATAATAGGAAGAAAACAACAACTATAATTTGAGTAGTGCTTTATAGGCTATGCCACATTTTTTTAATATATTGGGACATCTTTGTGCATTACATGCTAATGGCAGTACCGAGGGCTGGCTTTGGAGACTGGGGTAGGAGCAAGAGGTCTTGGCCTCTTAGTGAGCTCCATCAGTGACTCTTCCTCTTTGCCTTCCCAAAAAGTTTTTTATTTAAAAAATATGTCCCTTTCATGTTCATATGGTTTGAAGACAAATTTCTTGAATTTCCCACCAGATTTTTGCTCTGAAATTCCACCTTCATAAATGAACATTCAGGAGTCACCTCTGGAATCAAGATCCCAATTAAGTCTATGACCTTTCATTTCCTCTCTGATCTACCCACTTTAAAGCTTGACCCACTTTACTTTTTAAATTTTACATTTGCTACTATTATGATTATTATTGTTATTTTCCAGATAGCAATATCCATTTTATATTCACCATTTTGATCCTGGAACAAGTAACTGAACAGGTTACATTCTGTTATCTCTGGTGTTTCATCTTTTACAGCTCCCTGGTCCCACAAGATAGTACAAGAAACAGAGGTTTCTCACCCAGAGGAGGAAATTTTAGCGTATTGGTTGGTAACCAACTGTTCTTTCATCCAAAAAAAAAAAAATCTGCAGCTATTTAATTAGTGTATAACAAGATTGATTAAGCAATGCTGTGTCAACTAACACATTTAATGTGGAAGAAGATGATATCTAGCACTTAACTGATATCCTGTTTTTCTTAAAAGTTATATGATGAATAGGAATAAAGCTAGCTAATAATCTACTTTTCTGTTCTTTTCACTTGACTACCTAATAGCTAAATTTTCTATCTTTTCCCACTGTGAAGTCTCTTCTACTGTTTCTTCTAACAACTAATTTATACTTAATCATGTACAAAGTCAGAATTATAGAGGGAAAAAATTAATGGTGATATCTGAATCACAAGGTAGGAAGACACAAAGCCCAAGACTGAATTGATGTGCTTGTTACATGTAGAACTGAGCGACTATTGGGGACTAAAATTACTCTAGCTTTGTTATTGAGAGTTGTGCCAATCCTTTTATCCATGCAAGATTCTTGTTATTTTAAGAGTGACCTCAATCCAGCAGTACAGACATCACCTCAGAGCTTGTTAGAAATGCAAATTCTAAGACCACACCCCAGACCTACTATAATATGGACTTTGACAAGGTCTCCAAGTGATTCAAAAGTCCATTCAATTTTTTTTAATTGAAAGAAAAGTGTTTAATAATCTACTCCTACAAATATATGATTTAAATTTAGAATTAATAACAAATTATATATCAAGTTTCCAACCTCAAAAGCATTAACTAGATATGGAAAAATATGAATACAACAAACTTTATTGTTTTATTCTGCCCTTTGAATATTTCTTTATTCTCATATTCTAAGTATCTTTTTTCATAGTTTGACCTTAAAAGTAGGTTTTAGAGTGATGGCCAAGAAGAAAATAAGGTATACTTTTAATCAGACTTAAGTGTAATATTTAAGATAACTGCTGTAAGCTAGAAGGAGCTATTTGAAAATTTCACTAACGTTGAATTATTTAATAATTCTAGGAAAAACATGTTATATATATATTACATAAAGATATATAGATAGATATACATCTTTCAATTCCTTTGGCTATTACAGGGTCATAGACTGGTATACTATGCTATGCGATGCTACATTATGTTACATTTTGTTGTATTATGGGAGAAAGCTTATCCTTAAAATGAATAGAATTCTAGTGGCTATTAGCTTTTCAACTGTAGTATAAATATGACTGCCATGCTATAATGTTGGCACACTTCTCTAGACTGTTGAAAATTGGTGTATCTTCTTTTCTCCCTGGGGGAATCTAACCCATTTGCAAATATGAACATGGATATCTGTCTTTTTTAACTTTGTTTTTCCCTGGGGATCGTACTTTAGGACTTGCAATTTTGAGAAGTGCTCAACTCTTCATGTCATTCTAAATGCCTTATTGATGGGTCTTTCACCACTACTTATAGAAGCAAAAAAGCGACTGCTTGGTAGTCATTAGTGCATAACCCACTTTGTTCCTAAGCTTCAAATCTCCAAGTACAATATTATTTCCCCAAAATTTAGTCATCACAATGTACTTATTCTTTGTTTTGACCTTCTCTTCATATAACTGAAATAACAGACATTGAAGAGATGACTAACCCTGGAACTAAAAATCAATGTTTGTTCTTTTCCTTCTATTTTAAAATCTCTACAAAGTCATGGGATGATTCATTTCAGTTTAATTCAATGAACCGTTTGGGGCACCTACTCTGGGCCAGACCTTGTTCTAGGGGCTGGAGACCCCACCCTCTGGAGTTTACCATCTATTGTAGTAAGCAACTTCAATCACAAAGCATCAGGATTTAGTGTGATTAATTTGCCTGAGAAGGAAGAGAAAAGTCTTCTGGGAAGAAATGCTATCAGAGCTAGAATTCTAGGAATGCATAAGAGGGCAGATTGAGAGGGTATTTCAGAGAGAAAGCACAGAAGCATGAAACAACTGGAGATGTTTCGGGAACTTCAAGTGTTATCGGGGTGGGTGAAAGAGAGAGAGAGATAACTAGAAAGATAGGCAAGGCTGGCCCATGAAGATCATGCTGACGAAAGATGCTAGATGACTTCTAGACAATCCACTAAAATTTTAATTTTTTTCCAATGTAGAGAAGACTATAGCACAGAATTAAACTCTAAGCCCTTTAGAAATGGTTCAGAAAGTTTTCTATTTGTTATTCCCAGAAACATCCGTGAAATTTTGCAGTCTTGAAACAGTAGCTTCTGACTTTTTAACCACTTAGAACTATTTTTACTATTAAAAAGTCCTACATAGACATTTTAAGTATTTAAAAATGTTTGCATATCAAAAATATTGAATTCATTAGCCAGAGCCTTTATGACCAAATGATGGATATTTGCGTTGTTTGCCTACAAATTTTGGAAATATTGAGTGCTTTTGAAGACCTTCAGGTCAGGAACCATTGACACCATCCAGTGCAATCCCCATTTGGGTACAGAATGCTCTCTTCAGCTCTCTGAGCTGTTAAAAGCTTCCCTCCTACCCACTAGCTCCCTCACCTATTTCTACTGATGTCTGGGTCAGTACTTAAAGATAGCTTGAACTTAAGCATGTCTAAGGGAAGGGGTTAAAGAAGATAGTCACTTAATAAAATGGAGAGAAGTCAGGCAAGCAGAGAGATCTAACAAACATCTTAGTACCTATAGCATTTTTTTTCGGTCTTTTTTTATCTGGTCAGTCTCCTCCACAACCCTCTAAGGTGCTTTAAGGAAAGGGCTCTTAAGAGAAAGAATCTATTTCAAATCCATTTCTGTATCTCGAGCACTTAGCCCAGGCCTTGAAATAGTAACCACTTAGTACACTTATAGTGAGTTATTTGAATAATAAAGGCCTAACCTCACAATTCACATTGCTATTTATTTCTGCTTTTATACATTATTTGCTAGGTTTAAGTTTTTTTTTTTTAAGTTTGTGTCAATTTCTTGTTTCTTTGTGAGAATAAGGGAGGAAGAGATGTTTTTATCCAAGTTCATGATTAATGATAATTCTTGGAGGAGATGTTTTTAACCAACATGTAGTCAATAAATCTACTAAATCCCTCAGGCCCCTATGTCCTAAGAGAAGACGGAGACTGAGACAAAAGGAGAAGAGTCTTGGGTCTCTCTCAGAGACAAAGGAATGCCAGGGGTGCTTCCCTCCCACATGTAAGGGAGTGAGTCTGAGACATAAACAAGGGTCCCCTGGGTACCAGGCAGCACAGTGCTAAGAGGAGAGATTGGCCCTCCTATAGGCTAAAATCATAGAGCCCAGCTAAACAGTCCTCAGGGGTACTGCTTGGAGTTTAAGAAGGAGAATTTTAGGACAGCTAAAGGGAGGCACTCCTTTACACAGCAGAAGTGAATTTTTTTGAATTGTTAAGCCCAGGAGACAGCACCAGCCAAGAATATAAATAGCTCAAGGTTTAAGATAAAGTACAGTTAATAGTACTCAAAAGTTGCGTCATGACTCACAATCAAAATGCTTTCATTTTCTTTATCTTACTTGGATTCCAAGACTCACTGACTATCTAGAAGATGGATATTCTTATCTTCATTTTGCAGATGAGGAAACTTAAGCTCAAAAAGGGTATAGAACCTGCCCAAAATCACATATCTTTTAAGTGGCACAGTCAGATGAAAATTTGGGTTATTCCCATTAACCAATTAGGAATGTTCAAAGAAATGGTCGAGGAGGAGACCATGGACAGATTACAGAAATGTAAAGAGAAAAGAGACATTCTCTTCCCACTTTTCATAATTAGTTTAGGGGAAGATGACCATTCTCAAGCTTCGAGCTAGCTCCCTGAAGACCACTAGTGTCCTGGGAGATATTTGGAGGTATTTCATTGAAAAAAAAACTCCATATCAAAAATAATAATAATTTAAAGAAATTAAAATGATATATTTATTAAATAACCCTGAACCTTTAATATGCAAAATACATTGCATATCTCCTGGAGGCTAGATATGTCAGCTCAGCATTTTCTAAACATTTGTTTTCATGAATGGCTATAAACGTCTCACTGAAACTATGAAACCAGAGGGATGGTGAGCTAGCAGAGTGATGAATCAGAGCCTGAGTATTATGATGCTAAAGACAGAAGTAGGACACTCTTCAGTGGCTTCGCCTTTCTCTGCTGGGAACAACGGAGACTTGCGGGAGCAACACAGCTCCAGAGTTTCCCTTTGTAACGAGCTTCGCTTGGTCTGGTCTATCTCTTACTGTCCAGCCCATGGCCACCTGAGTCCTCAGCTTGTATCAGACACTATACATTTGACCTTCAGCCAAATCCCAAATTCTCCAAGGTGAGGAACCCTAACCCCATGGACTTTTATTCCCCACACATATGATTCATGAAGAAAGTAAATTATTTAACACGTATTGTACAGCTACTACCTTCTCTGCCTCTGCACACCGTGCTCCCTCAGATATAGGAATTCAAAAGTGAATGAATGGATGAATGTCACTGTGGTTAAATAAAATCCAGAATTAAGTCCTTGGCTATTTGTGATCAATCTAAAACTGCCAAGATAATTTTTCTTTCTCTTTATTTAAAAGGACAAAAAAGTGGCCAATGATAAGAAAGTCTATCCAGTAATTTCTGGCAATTTCAATTTTAGGATTTAGTCACTCCTCTATAGGGTGCCCCTTTATGATTCAATTTCAGTTTAATTTATAATTATATTTCTGTGTTCATGAACATGAAATAACATCTAAAGATTGAGGACTGTGGATAAAAGCAGCCTTCCAACGTGTCTGAAGGAGGCTCCACGCTAGTGGTGACAGGTAATTTACTGTCATATCACATGCTTTAAGAATGGACTATGGAATGTTCCTTACTTGCACTAATAGTAATATTAGTAATGATAACAACCGCAATTATTATTGGAATAGTCACCATTTTTGAGGATGAACCAAATCCCAGTCACTGGTCTAAGCAATATACTTGTATTAACTCGTTTAATCTTCACATCAACTCTAGTGAATTAGCTATTCACCCCTTTATGGAGTGAAGGAAACTGAGGATCAGAGTGGTTAAGTAATCCCCCCAAGGTCACACAGCTCGTCAATGCAGTCCACAGGCTGATGCATCCAAAAGGCCACATGCTAGAGCACAAAAAGCACCCATTAGAGTCAGGGGATATTTGTTTTGCCTTGACTGAACATCAGCTGCTCTCAGTTTCTCCATCTGCAGCACAAAGAAACTTACAGGAGAACAAGATCCTTTAAGATCTAAAATTCAAAGGAATATAGATTGAGGGGTCAGCGTTAAAAGAGTGACGGTGTAGGGGCCACCCTCCCCTTGAGAACTTCTGATGGGAAAAAATGCAAATTTCCTCTGGGGCTTCATTTTTTATGGTTATTACACTTTAAGGAGGTGGAGGCTTGTTTTCTAAGTGTCTTATTTTTCCAAATAAAAACAAATGAAATGTCTATTGTAACAGGTGGCCCTTTGTAGGAAAAGCACCAAAACAGAAGTAGCAACAGCTGCGGAAGAGAGTGTTTCAAGCTACATATTAACACAAGGCATCATTTGTTTTTATAAAGAGATGTTTATTTTGTGATAATGGATAAAATTAATAGCAACATATGCTGCAGGGTGCATACCCACCAGTAATTAATGTGGCATTAATTTAGATGCATTTAAGAAAATGTAATAAATCCACAAAAACAGCCAAGCTCCCAGACTCCTCTCCAATGTAAGCTAGCTATGTTTAATCACTGGAGTCTCAGCTATATTCTGATGTCTCGTACCACAGGCGAGTTCTTCAGCCTGAACCTGATCCTAATAACAATGATGAAGAAAAGTGCTTTGTGCTACTAAATGAATAGTGTAGGCATTGTGAACAGAGATCCAGGGGAGTGAGCAGTAATTATTTAACTTAAGAACAGCTGTGAACTGACACCATTAATGTTCACCTACCTTCATTTACACTCACAGCAATATGGATTTTTTTAAGCAAAATTTAAATGAAAGAAAACTGGATTTAAATAGGAAAGTAAAGATCATCGCATGAAAAATGATACCTTAGCTGGTGACAACAGGTACATCCCAGCTGGACTAACTGGGCTTTAAAAGTGTAACTCCGTAATTCAGAGGCAGTGGGACACAGGATAACTAAATCAGGGCTCTGCAGAGACCTGTCTTCCTGTCAGAACCAAGGACTAGAACTTGGCCTAATAGCTGTTTGGTTTTAACACCAAAAGCAATGCCTCTCCTCTCGGTTCTTTCCCATCCAAGTTTTATTTATGAATCATACCTGATGCAAACTTGCCTTCCCCTCAGCCCCAGGGGCAGATGTTCCCAGATTTTATTCAGCAGGGCAAACTTCAGGATTAAGACACCCATGATTTAGCATTTATACACTTAAGTCTGCTGAAATCCGCATGCCTCCAAATTTGCTAATGGGATAAGCTGGGGTGTGGCAAGCACAGGATTATGAGCCAGGAAACCAGGGGTCCTTTTTTATTCTGCCCCCAGATGGAGGTCTTCTGGGGTGTGTTAGCTCCCTTTCTGCAAAAAGCCATAGTTTTATCATCTGCAAAAGAAGTCGTAACAGTAAATGCCTCACCTTGTCTGGCTGACTTTTACACTTTTAGATCTAGACTCAAGATAGATTAATGACCAGAAATCTGAACAAGGAGAGAGAAAATCTGTTCTCTAGTCTCTTGATACTCAAAATGTGTCCTGGTTCAGCAGCAGTGACATTGCCCGGGGGGTTGTTAGAAATACAGCGTCTCACCACCATGTCCATCAACCACCGCCCCCAGCCCCTCCACCGTCACAGACACTATAGCAGAAACCGCAAGACCCCCAGGTGATTGTATTGCACATTAAAATCTGAGCAGCACTGCATTCATCTCAGCTCTGCTTCTGGCTAACTAAGAATTTTGAAGTTATATAGACCTTTAAGATTCCATTCTTAATTTTAGAAATAAGCCCTCATCGTCTGTGTTGCCAACCAGACCTTATTCTAATGAGATAATGTATATGAAACCCCTGCAAAAACTGCAAAGGGCTAGGCTGATGCAGAGTATTATTGAAGTTTTCTAAAGAAAATGAACTATAATATTTGATGAGATTATTTCTGAGATTCAGATATGAGCTCACCAATTGTAATGAGGTCCCATAACCTAGAACTGACATCTTCACCTGCTCCAAAATTTGAAAAACACCTATAAATAAGCTCACTCTGCTCCAATTCTTACATCAGTCTGGATCTCCTATCTCCTGAGTTCCAGAATCATATATTAGACTGTCTATTGGACACCCATCATGTTTTCCCAAACTTCCTCAAACTCTGCACACTCACGTTGGCACCTGTGCTCATCATGCCTTCAACCTGCTCCAGTCTCTTGCCTCCATAGATGGCCTGCCATTTTACCCACTTGCTCAACTCAAAAGCCTGGGGTCATCCTTCAGTCCTCTCCATCTGTCCCCCGGCCCTCTGTGGATCCAATCACGTTTCCTTCTGATCTACCTCCTAACATTGCTTGAACCTCTTCACTTCTCTTTATCCCTCTTGTTCCCATCCTAGTTCACAAGTTACTGTCTTCTCATTTCAAGGATGGCTATAACAGCCAGCTCCATGGGTCTGCCAGCCTTCAGTCTTAGCCCACAAGCCCAGTCAAACATAGATCTGACACTGTTCCTGCTCTGCTAAAGCCCCTTCCATAGCTTCTCACTACTTGGACAAGATCTTGACTCCTACACATGACCCAGATGTCACTTCTCACCACATTTTCTATTTACTCCTTCATCATGCTTGGATCACAGTCCAATGGAATCACTTGCAGTTCCACAAAATAAACCTGGCTCCCTCTTCCCTCTGCGTCCTCTCCTGGGCTGCTCCCCATCCCGGCATCCTCTTCTCCCAAATCTTCACCTGGCCCAATACTGCACAACGTTCAGAATTTAGCTCAACCCTCCCCTCTTACACGATCCCTTTTCTAACTCTTCCTCCCCCATCTAACTTAATTTTAACACATGTTCTTTCTGGCTTCAGCCCTTGATTCTCCAAAGCACAGCGTCAGAAGGAGACAGAATAGGTTAACAGTGCAGGCTATGGGGTCAGACTGCCTGCCTCCAAATATTGGCTCTGCCCTTCACCAGCTATGTGAATTCAAGCAAGTTCCACCACTGCTGGGTGCCTCAGTTTCCCTATATATAAATTCAGGACAATGACAAGAGTGTCCTCTGCAGAGAGTGATTGTGAGGATGGAATGAAGTCATAGACACAAAATACTCAGACTGGTGCTGGGCACATAGGGATATTATCCATTTTATTAAACTCAGTGAACATTATCCATTGTATTAAACTTTTCTTTTTTATTGTTGCCTTCCTCATGAAAGACCACGCTCTTGGAGACCTGGAACTTGAGCAGAGGGAGGGACCAGAGCCAGACCTGTTCTCATTTCTACCCTGGAACTACTGTCTCTGTGACAGTGGACAAGTTTCTTAACTTTTCTGAACCTCAATTTCCTCAGCTGTACAAGGGTGCAGAAATAGCACCTTCCCCATAGACTCATGAGAATAAATTAAGTAGAGCACTTAGAGCCTCATCTGGAATTTCATAAGAGCTTAATGGAGAAAAATTAGCTGTTAGTATTGCTTTAATGGTTGTTGGTAGTTTTTTGTTTGTTCTTTTTTTTTTTTTTGTATCCTCGATGTCTGATAAAGTATCTAATAGATGCTCAATAAAATCCACTGCATGGATATGAACAAATGAATTAGCCAACCCTTGGGATTAAGTCTAAAATGGACTTACCTTTGGTAGGTTCACCTTCCTGTCTTCTCTAGTCCCATCTGCAGTGGACAGTAGCCAATTGCTGAGTCTGAAACTGTATTTCACTGCTTCAATCCACAGTGAAGCTGACAGCATTTGTCCCTCAGGAATCAGACGTGAAGATAACATAACTGATTCCTGGATCCCTGGACATGGCTGGCTCCTGTGAGGCCAAGGCCAGCATGTAATCCCTAGTCTCCGTAAGGATGCCATGTCTTACATTTTTCTTTTTAAAGAAGCATCAGCAAAGTGAATTACCACATCCACGAAGCTTTACAGTCTGACTTGTGAAAATAAACTCAAGGAGACCTTGAAAATCTACTTGGAAAGCTGGGAGAATGAACCCCTCTCCAGGAAGATGGTGCTGTCATCCACCCGGCGCAGCAGCCAATTCTGTTACCAAGTCCAAGTTCATACTGCTCACTGCACATCAGGCCAATAAATGGACAGATGGGTTGCTGGGGCCAGGAATAGCGACTTTATTCAGAAAGCCAGCAGACCCAGAAGATGGTGAACTAGTGTCCCAAAGAACCACCTTCCTCGGGTTTGGAAGCTAGTTTCTTTTATAGAACAAAGAGGGGGGGAGTGAGGAGGTAAAGTACAAAGGTGGTAAGTTGTTGCAAATATTTCCTCATTCTGGCCAGATTCCAGAGGGGATGTGTTCATTTCTTCTTTCCTGCAGCCATTCATAGGTGGGCCTTGTCAGGAGGTTTCCTGTGAGCTAAACAAAGGTATTTTAGCTTAATGGTCAGGCATGGGAGGCAGGGCAGGGTTCCTGGACATGGGCCATTACGTGTACTCAAAGCTACAGGCAACATTCCTTTAGTGATTAGCTTGTAGCTAAAGCAATAGAATACAAAGATTCAAGTAAAACAAACAGACCCAATATGGAGTCAGATTTGTTCTTCTCTATTACAATTCCACATGTGGGTACCTCCAAAGGAAAAATCTAGGAATTTGTCTTAACACTGCTGTGTGTGTGTGTGTGTGTGTGTGTGTGTTGTGAGAATGGAGAAGGAAAAGAGTCAATGGACAGCTCACTCCCAGTGGGATGTGTATTTTCTTCTTTCTACTTTTCTGCACTTTTGTTTCCTGCAACGTAAATGCGTTAAATAAGTGGGGAACATTTTCAGTTCCACTAGCGCACCAAGCTCTTTCCCACCCCGTGGTCTCTGTGAATGATGTGATACCGTCTGGAAAGTTCTTACCACCCACCCATTACCTCAGAGCGGCCTCCCCAGCCCCTCCTCCTGTAACTTAGCACTGTCATGTTCTTGCCTCACACCCTTCATTTGCCTTCACAAGTGGCTCACAATTTACATATAATTGTAATTGTCGTTATTGCTGTGCTTACATATGTCTTCCTCACAGGACTGTAAGTTCTGAGAGGCCGGGAGCCGCCAGTTGTCTCTCCCTGTGTGTACCACAGGCCCTGGCACAGCATCACAGTGTGTGAATGAATGAATGAACAGGCCCACGTACCTGCTGCATGTATCTTAAAGAACATAGGTGTCCATTACAGGTACCGTTGGTATGGCCATCAAGACACAGAAAGCACCTGGGCCTGAGGAGGGCCAGGCAAGCCTTCATGGAGGAGGTCATATAGGAAACAGGACTGTAGATGGGTCCAGGGATTCCACAGATTGTACGGCACTAAAACTGGGGTTTCAGAGCAGTTGGCCAGTGAGAGATAGAGTAGATTTAGCAGATAAGGTCAGTGTCCCTTACCTTATCATTACGGTGCACGTTGCCCAACTCCCACCTGCCCAAGTACCTGCCTCTTTTTGCCTCAGGGCTCTCTCTGGGTACCAGCTCTGCGTATACACACAAGGCGGAGTATGGGAAAGTGATGCCCAACCTTCAGTCAATGGCTGATGGGAGTTGGTTGGAAATATCCCAGCCCCCTGACTCTTGGTGAGGCAAGGCTGAGACATTTGCTCTCTACTGGTTCTCAGATTCGCTCAGCAGGGCTAAGCACTGGAGTGTTGCTCTCTGCCCTGATGCTAAGGAGGAGGCTGTGCCTTCTCTGGGCCAAGCGTTGTCTATGCTGCTGCAGGTATAGAAAAGCATAAGACACAGGCACTGCTACCAAAGAACCCCAAATTAGTCAGGGTGATGGACACATCAACAGATCATTATAAATGCGATACAGGGTAGCAAGGGCAATGATGAAGTTGTGTCCAGAAGGCTTGAATTTCCAGTGGGTCGCAGGAAGCATAGGATGCTGAAACACTAGGATCCTCAAACTCATGGTGGGCACTTTACACCTGGCATCCTCATTCCCAGATGCACAAATTGCCTGGTACGGTTCCCCACCGATAATGAGACTAGGATAGGGAAAGAATGCTTGGTGAGAATTTGAAAAATTGCTACTCTTAAAACCTCACAAAGCTCCCTGGGGCATGAGAGGTTCTTTTCAGGAGAAGAGAAGGACACAAGTTTTATGCTATACAATGTAAAATATCCACCTTAGCTCTCTTGTCTACCCCATTGAGACAGCTGGCAATATGCTTTCTCAGAATCAAGGCATTTGACTCGTCTTGAAATTGCACTTCTGTGATCAGAAATCTTTAAGGTATATAAAAGGTTTTGGGGGTTCAAAAACTCAGTGACAAAATCTAATTTTATATTGAGCAAATTAAATTTCTATTGAGCCATTTTGAAAGAAAGAAATAGTATTGTAACCTACAGTTGCACACAGCATAAGCTCTCCATAAATACAATCCAAAGGGATTTTCTTCATGATTCAAACATCATGAAGTGCTTCTAAAGTTATTTCAACATGTAGTAATTATTTCTAGATTTCATTAAGTTTCTGGCCTCCAATTTTTGTTCTCCCTTTATAGTGTTTGTCACAAAATTTGAAGGAGGTTAAGGACATAAAGTGGAATGGAGCATGGGAAGTGTGTTAGCTGTCTAAGGCTGCTGTAACAAAGTACCATAAGCTGAGTGGCCTAAACAACAAAAATGTATTCTTACAGTTCTGGAGGCTAAAATTCAAGACTGGTGTCTGAAGGATAGGTTACTTCTGAGGGTATAAGGGAGAATCTGTTCGCTGCCTCTCCTTTAGCTTCTAGAAGTTTGCCGGCAACATTTGACACTCCTTGGCATGTAGAAGCATCACTCTGATCTCCGTCTTCATGTTCAATGGGGTTTCTCCCTGTTTGCACGTCTGTCTCCAAATTTCCCTTTTTATAAGGACACCACTAATCCTATGGATTACAGCCTACTCTAATGACCTCATTTTAACTTGATTACCTCTGTAAAGACCCTATGTCCAGGTAAGGTTACACTCTCAGGTACTGGGGTTAGGACTTCAACATATGAAGTTTAGGGAGACACGACTCAACCCATAGCAGAAGCAAACATTTATTGAGAATCTCCTCCATAGAAGACCTGGTTCTAGTTACATTACTCACTTTATTTTTGCAATACTCTTTGAAATGCATTTCATTGTTACCATTTTGTAGTTTGATTCCTTCATTCCTTTAACAAATATTTTTTAAGTATCTGCTCATACCAGGAACTCTGTGGTTGAGAGAGAGTTGTCTCTACGATTTGCAATAGATTTTCATTTTTGGTCCATATTCCTTAATGTACACTCTTATTAGTTAAAAGAAAAAGGTCAAACGCAAATCAGAACATAAAACTTTTCTCAAGATTAACATTGTCAAATATATAAATTGCATATCAAATCAAATATTTATATGGCACCTTAAAGGCCTCTCGCGTTATAAAACACAATGATAATAGAGTAGATGTAATAATTATTAAACCCTATTTGACTTTTCATTTATTAGAAATAAACCTGATCTATGCTCAAAATGTGTGCACTGCGGAAGAATGCTTGCAAAGAACCACTCATATTTTTATTTAGAAATAAAACATGAAAGTTATCTATACTGTACTTGAGTTTCTTAGCATGAAATTTAATAATTCCAAATGTCAGTTGGTCAAAGTTATTTAGGTCTTTTTTGATGCTAGAACATACAGCTCTACTTCAACAAACATTTTAACATGCATTAGTTCTCAACATAAAACAAAATGAATGTCATTTCAAAACTGAGTCATTGACAAATCACTTGTCTACAAACATAATGACCACTAACATAATCTGCATACATTATTTCTTACATGGCAAAATGTGTTCAAGTTTTTGTAATTTGATAGTTTATAATTTACTATATAATAAACTATAATTTAATAATTATATAATATATTTAAAGGTTTTTCTTTAAATGAACGGAATAATACAATATTAACATACTGAGCTGAAATAAGTTTTTTAGTTAAAATTACTCATCATAAACCATCCAAAATTATGGGAGGGGGGAACTGATGGGTAGGGTAGAGATTCAAGAGTTTTTATACCACTTTGAAACTGTTAGTGAGTCCAAAATAGTCTGAGAACTATAAAGGAAAGAAAAATCATTTTCTAAATGCTAACTGGAAAAATCAGCCTTCCTTAAAAGTCTTCACAAGCTTCCCATCCCCTACAGGTGAAGTGCAACCTCCTTGACAAGATGAAGGAGCTTGGTGTTCATGATCTTTCCCAGTTTTCTCCATCTCTCACTCCTCTCCCACCATACACACACACACACACACACGCACGCGCACACACGCGCACACACACACACACACACAACCTCCCGTTACTTCAACCCATTTCTACTCTTTGAACTGAGCATGCTGAGGTTTTTCACACCTCTGTGTTTCATGGCAAGATATTCTCTCTGTTTGAAATCCCTCATATTCCTCATCTGCCTTTGAAATGCCCCAAACCCCACTCAGGCTTGACCTTCTCTGCTACGCTTCTATGCATCCTCTCTCCCAATCCCCAGTAAATGTATCCTTTCCTCCTCCTCCAGTCAAACTCTGTGCCAGCCCCATAAAGGATTCTATGGATGCAGCTGCCCTCTACTGTGTGTCAACGCTTACCTCTCCCTGTTGTCTGGGACTCCTTGAGGGCAGAAACTAAAGTCATTTGCTAGCAGATGCTTGTATGATTGACTGAATGAATGGATGCATAAATAACCAATTGAATGTGCCTCAGCTCCCTCATCTGGAAAGGAGGAATATCTTCCTGTCAAACCACATGTGGCAATACCCTCCTGTGGCGGGTATTCACAGGAATGGCCACATTCCTCGTATAAAACACAGTCCCTGTCAGACAATGATTACTTGACGTGCCTGACTACTGATGTCCAATCTGAATGTTTTTGTAAGAAAAATTTTGCTTGCCCCAGATTTTATTCCAATCTGCAAATGCTTTGAAATTCTCACAGTGAGACTACTTCCCATGCAATCATCCATAAATGTTTTAGGGGGCAATTACTATAAGCCCTGAGTATCCTGGGTGCTGGGGATACAGTGTTCCCTGCCTCACAGAGATTGTAGTCCAGATGAAGTTAAAAAAAAAAAAAAAACAAAAACACGTCCTTACCCACAGGTTTATTTCTCTGACTTCATTTCTCAAAGTACGGTTTTTTTCTTTCTTTGTCTGTTTTTTTTTTTTTTTTTTTTTTAATTTTATTTATTTATGGCTGTGTTGGGTCCTCGTTTCTGTGCGAGGGCTCTCTCCAGCTGCGGCAAGCGGGGTCCACTCTTCATCGCGGTGCGCGGGCCTCTCACCATCGCAGCCTCCCCCGTTGCAGAGCACAGGCTCCAGACGCACAGGCCCAGCAGTTGTGACCCACGGGCCCAGTCGCTCCGCGGCACGTGGGATCCTCCCAGACCAGGGCTCGAACCCGTGTCCCCTGCACTGACAGGCAGACTCCCAACCACTGCGCCACCAGGGAAGCCCTCTTTGTCTGTTTTTTAAGTTTCCTAATCAGAGCCAAATTATCAGTAATGTGTTGCATGGTGGGTGATTTGTAGTATATTATGAACATCTGGTATTGTGTGCTAAATCTCAAGTATTTCAGATTTTACTGACCAAACACATGGTTATATAGTACTCTTTGTTCTGTTCAACATTTGAGTTTCTTTGAAGAATGGCACCAACAAAATTCCAAATTAAAAAATAAAATGGGACATTTAAATAGCTGATAAAGTAAAATATGCTTTTTAAGTTTCTTTTCATTGGTTTCTTTATCCATTTGCACCATGGAAATGTTAGTGGTATGAAATAGACTATATATTTAAAAAATCTCTTAAATGGGCTCTCTCACAGATTAGATATATACCAATGTCTCCAGTAGCATTTTATATAGATATTTAATATAAATGGCTGGGTCCTCAAGGCTGATGATTTTTTCATTTGTTTCTAATGAGAAAAATGTGCTTAACATTTCACTGCACTAAAGCCCAGAGTTTTACAAAGTCTGATTAAATGATTCAGTTACAGTGAAATAGACTAAAGGGGCAGACCAAAATCTTCTGAATCAGCCTCCAGGTATCTAATATGAGACTTGGCAGATTGTTTCAACTCAATGTGAAGCCATTCCAATTCTCAGCAAGTATGTTCAATCTGTACTTGATATTATAAAGCACATGTCTAATAATTACCCATGTGTTAAAATCCTGGGATTTTATTTCACCAATGGAAGAGATAATTCTTACATAATATCAATCCCAGTCTCTCTGAATGAAAGGATCTGTCAATCAAACATCTAGATAGTAAAGACAAACTGCTGGGGCAGGGAAGCAAAAATTTCCACATAAATCCATAATTAAATTGAATCTAGAAACAAGCTTCAAATTTTCTCTCCTCATATAACTGTCTACTGTTGTATATATTCTTTTTTTTTTTTTTTAATTTTATTTATTTATTTATGGCTGTGTTGGGTCTTCATTTCTGTGCGAGGGCTTTCTCTAATTGCGGCAAGTGGGGGCCACTCTTCATCGCAGTGCGTGGGCCTCTCACTATCGCGGCCTCTCTTGTTGCAAGAGCACAGGCTCCAGACACACAGGCTCAGTAATTGTGGCTCACGGGCCCAGTTGCTCCGCGGCATGTGGGATCCTCCCAGACCAGGGCCCGAACCCGTGTCCCCTGCATTGGCAGGCAGGTTCCCAACCACTGCACCACCAGGGAAGCCCTGTTGTATATATTCTAATTAGTGTCTTACTATGTCTTTAACATTAGAAAAACAGGGAGCAAGGGTGATAGCTCATTTTTCAAATATTGGCTATTTTTCAATAGCCTTAAATAGTTATCTAATTGGTGAGATTACTTCTATGGATGAAAGGTAAACTATAAATAAAAATAATGAAGACTTTGTGGTAATTACAGGGGCTTGTGTTGGTACACATTTCTTTTCCTTCCCCTGAAATACATGGTGCAATTATTTATACATGAAGTCAAAGAAATGGTTATTAAACCTTTACTAAAGAGGTTGGAGATGGGTTATTCTCCCACTAAAAAGTTTAATGGTTTTTAAACCAAACAACCTTTAAAGTGTGGTGACAAATTGGTCGACTAATGAGACTCAGTAAGATGACTAATAGGCTGGTAACAAATGGTGTGTCCCACCAGCCTCAAATGAATAACTCTTTAGATGTAAACACCTTTCATCCTGAAGAAATCATTTTTAAATGAGACTTTTATACACACATGCTTTCATTGATTGAGTTCCTATTATATGCCCAGCATGGTTACCAAGGGTGGAGAGAATGAATTATGTACTTTGTCTTTGTACTCTATACCTTGTTTGAGAGATAAAACATCATTGGTAGACTCAGTGAGGGCATGCAAACTGTGTGATAAAGCAAGAATGGTCATCAGAGAAGAGGGAAGTAAAAGTGGAGTGTTGGTGACAGCCTTGTAAGAAAAGTGATTTTTTAATCTGAAATGAAAAAATGGGCATAATCTTGGAGAAAATTAAATGCATATTCCAGATGGGGAAAGAAATGAGAAAATCCTGTGCTCTAAATGAGTTCAGTGTGTTTGAAGAAGCCAAAGGGGAGGAGGAGATAATTCATGGGGGGAGTAGAATATAGTAAAGCTGAATAGGTACGGTGACATCAAATTACAGAGGACTTAAAATGACAAGCCTATTTCTAATTGTTTTCTTTTCTTTCTTTCTTTCTTTTTTTTTTTTGCTTCGATTATACAATTTTCCAGGAAAAAAAAAAGAGCCCACTGATTCAACGATTAACCTGTATGACCATGGATAAAGACTTCACTATATTTGGGTCTCCATGCTCATTACGTACACATTGATCTACTGGCCTAAAGGCCCTTTAATATCTCTATCTTCTAGAAGAGTCTATGATCTTAAAATTCAAAGAGGCCTACTAATAAAACATGATAGTAAAAGGACATTGGAGCCAACACAATGCAGATACTCACAGATCAACTTGATCTGGAAGAAGTTACTTACAACGCGAAAAAAGGGTGGAACTATATAGGGGTTATACATAATTTATTTCCCTTCCAAGGCTCCATGGCTCTCTCTTACTGTCTACCAAACACTGACTCTTATTCTATGCCAGAAATCATGCTAGTCACTTGATGTGAAGTCAATGCTATATTCATTTTCAATATAAGTAAACCAAGGTTCAGATAGAATAACACCAAAGCTGTGCAACTAGTGAGAGGTCAACCTGTCATTTAAATCCAAATAAATTCCATTTAAAAGCTTACTTATTACATACATATCCTTTAAAAATTTCTTTAGTGAAGAAGGTCTGCAGAAGTTAAACTTCTCAGGTTTATTTTTTTTAACCTAAAAATTCCTAAATTGTGCCATGTTCTTAGCAGATTTTCTGGGTCCACAATTCCAGGTCGACAGCTATTTTTTTCTTACAACTATAAGGCATTTGTATTCTTCTGGTTTTCATGTTGCTGTTGAAGAGACTGTTATCAATGGAATTTTCTGTAGTTCTTTCTTTTTGTGTGATAGTCTCTGTTTTGAGTCTTCCAATGTTTCACTACGTTGTATAGTCATGAATTTCTTTTTGTTTATTCTGTGTGGTTAATATCATGCTTCTGAAACATTAATGCTTCAATTATCACCTCATCCATATTCCCAATTTTCACATTCTGGAAATCTGATTTGAAGTATTGTAAACTTTTTCAAGATATCCTTCATGACTCTTAGACTCTTTTTCTTATTTTTCCATTCCCTAGTCTTCCTGTGTTGCAGTCTGGATAATTTCTTTAATCATTAATATCCTCTTAATCTGTACCTAAACTGCTTCCTTCATTCACTGAGTTTTACACTTCAATGATTATATTTTTGATGTCTAAAATTCTAATTAATTCTCTTTCAAACCTCCTTGGTAAATTTTAAATAGATTTTGGGTACTTTATTTCTTTATATGTAATAAATTTAAATTTATTTAGATTTTAAAATGTTATGTCTTCACAGATTTCATGCATAGTTATTTCATATATTTGAATATTTTGAAAGTTGAAATGCTGTTAATTTTTTTACTTCTGTCAGCTGTAACCCATGGTAGGCTGTTTCCTTATGTGTTTGGTAAATTTTGATAGTAGGTTCATAATATATTGAACTTAACTTATGGAGATATGTAGGGTCTAATTGGGGATGCTCTTCTCTAGAAATAGTGATATTTTCTTCTGCCAAAGGCCAAATAATGTTCATTGACCCAGGCCATATTAACTTCTTAGATGATCTTAGTTTAATTTGGATATATCAGTTTTTTTACCTGTTCTCAGACCCAAGACTTAGTCATTTGATCTTGATTACCAAAGAGATATTTCTCTGTCCCACAGACCAGTGGTGTTCATTTACTGTCTTCTCCTCTTAGAAGTTCTTTTCACCACTTTTCCCCTCTTAGACTCACCTTTTTGGAGACATTGTTGACTCCCTCACCCTCCACATTTGGTCAGCTGCCAAATATTATTGGTATTTCCTTCATTGTAGGTTTTTCATTTGTCTTTTCCTTTCTAGAAACTGTGCCCCTCTTGCCACCCATATTTTCATCCATAACACTCTGAACTTCCTCAAGGAAAAGCTTCTACTTGGTTGTCTTAATGTCACTTATCCCTCTCTTTATCATCACTGACACAACACTACTAAATCACACTTCCTGAAGCACTTATTTGTGAATTTATTGCTTAAAAGCTTTGAATTTATCACGATCAACTATAGTAGGCTTCAGCAGAGTTTTATTGGAATATAGCATCACTTTTTCATTTACATATTTTCTATGACTGCTTTCTCACTACAACAACAAAATTGAGTGGTTACAATAGAGATTGCATGGTCCTCAAACCCTAAAATATTTATTATACTTTAAGAAAAGGTTTTCTGGTTATTGAACTACAGAAAGAAATCCAGATTCTTATCTTGCTATTCAAGGATCCCAAGTACCTTTTCAATTTTTTCTCTCAGCATTCTCCTAAAAGAACCAACAGCTCAGTAAAATTATTTTTTTAACTAGGCACATTCAATTCTAGGCCTTCTATTTGGAATGTTCTTTCTCACCCCTCTTCTATCCTATCTATTTATCTAATATGTTTATGTACTCCAGGGCCCCACTTACCTATATATCCCCCGACAAAGGTTTTTCCCAAACATCTCAGCCCATAGCTTCATTAACTGAAGCTCATAAACTATTGTCTCAAAATATTAGTCTATACTGACATTTTCCTTCTGATGTACATGTCCCATTTCTCCAACAAGACTGTAGGTTATAACCTCAAATATTTTGAATGTTCAGCACCTAGGACAGTGCCTGAAACTTGGCACAGTAGAAATGCTGAGGGTGAGGAGAGGAGACAGAGCTGGGTTTAAAGCTATCTTTATCACATATTGGTTTGAACAAGGTTCTTAGTCTAACAGCCTCAGCTTCATAATCTGTAAAATACATAAAAAATCATATTGCTTTGCTTCTTCCCTTCTCATCACACTGTCTTTACTTTACTTATTCAATGCCTGTCATCCACTCAAGATAGTAAGCTCAACGAAGGAGGATCCACAACTGACTTATTCACTGAAGTACCCTCAACTCTTCACACAGAACCTGGAAACATTTGTTCAATGAATGAATTAAAGTGTCCACCTTAAAAGGTTTTCAACAAATGTTTGTCCTCTTCCACATTTCCCTTTTACTTTCCCTACAATATATAATACGAACTCAATAACCATGGTGACTTAGTACAGATTAGGATGCACAGAAACAGCTGATATACAAATTATTTGTTAGGAAACAAATTAATAAAAATATAAGGCAAAGAAAGTTGAATGCATTACATTTGTGAAGATCATGTACTTATTTCAGAGTCTACAGAAGACAGAGTAATCTTGTTTAAAATTTTTTAAAGTGCCCTAACTCTGGAAGTCATGAAAACTGAATATTTGACCTGAAAAAATAACTGGAGTTTCATAAATTCTCAATATGTAAAGAAAAAAAACACAAAGTGATGCCTAGGACTTTCCAATCAGGTTTCCTTGGGTTATTTCCCTGTAGTCATTCTTTTCTGGTGCTGGATTCTTACATAACAAAAAAGGCATGAGAATGTATTCCATGTTTGCTTTCTCTTTGTTCCTATCAGACATTTGAGTGTCAAATGCAAATTATAAAATTAGGTGGGAAGACAGCTGTGCTCGCCAATATACAACAAAAAAACAAATTATCCTAAAAAAGAAATTAGGAAAACAATTACATTTACAATATCATCAGAAAGAATAAAACACTTAGGAATAAATTTAACCAAGAAGGTGAAAAATCTATATGACATTGATGAAAGAAGACACAAATAAATGGAAAACTACCCTATACTCATGGATCAGGAAAATTAATATTGTTAAAATGTCCATATTATCCAAAGTAATCACAGATTCAATGCAATCCCTATAAAAATTCCAATGGCATTTTTCACAGAAATAGAAAAAATAACCCTAAAATTCATATGGAACCACAAAAGACCCTGAATAGCCAAAATAATCTTGAGAAAGAACAAGGCTGAAGGCATCACTCTTCCTGGTTTCAAATTATATTACAAAGCTATAGTAATCAAAACATTATGGTACACATAAAAAAACAGACTCATAGACCAATGGAACAGAATAGAAAACCCAGTAATAAACCTATACATATGGTTAACTAATATTCAACAAGGGTGCCAGTAATACACAATGGGGAAAAGATAGTCTCCTCAATAAATGATGTTGGGAAAACCAGATATTCACATGTGAAATAAGGAAATTGGATCTTTACCTTACACCATACACAAAACTCATCTCAAAATGGATCAAAGACTTAAATGTAAGACCTTAAACCACAAAACACCCAGAAGAAAACAGGGAAAAACTTCTTGACATTGGTCTTGGCAAAATTGTTTGGGCATGACACCAAAAACACAGGCAACAAAAGCAAAAGCATTCAAGTGGGACTATATCAAACTAAAAAGTTTCTGCACAACAAAGGAAACAATCAACAAAATGAAGAGATTAACTATGGAATAGTAGAAAATATTTGCAAGGCATATATATGATAAGAGGTTAATATATAAGGAACTCATACAACTCAATAGCAAAAAATAAATAAATAATAACTCGATTTTTAAAATGGGCAAAAGACCTGAATTAACATTTTTTCCAAGGAAGGCATACAAATGGTCAACAAGTATATGAAAAGGGGCTCAAGATCACTAATCATCAGAGAAATGCAAATCAAAATCACAGTGAGATATCACCTTATACCTGTTAGGATGGTTATTATTTAAAACCAACAACAAAAAAAAAGATAACAAGTGTTGGCAAGGATGTGGAGAAAAGAGAACCCCGGTACACTGTTGGTGGAAATGTAAATTGGTACAGCCACTATGGAAAACAAAGTTTCCTCAAAATTTTTAAAATAAATCTACTATGTGATCCAACTATTCCACTTCTGGGTATTTATTCAAAGGAATTAAAGTCACGATCTTGAAGCGATTCTTGCACTCCCATATTTACTGCAGCATTTTTCAAGATAACAAAGATATGGAAACAACCCAGATGTCCATCAACATATGAATGGATAAATAAAATGTGGTATATACATACAATAGAATATTATTCAGCTTTATAAAAGAAGGAAATCCTACCATTTGCAACATATGGATGAACCTGGAGGCTATTATGTTAAATTACATAAGCAACACAGAAAGACAAATATTGATCTCACTTATATGTGGAATTTAAAATTGTCTAATTCATGGAAGCAGAGAGTAGAGTTAATGGGAGCTGAAGAGAGGTGGAAATAGGGAAATGTTGATCAAGGAGTACAAATTTTCAGTTACACAAGAGGAATAAGTTCTGAAAATCTAATTTATGGCATGGTGACTAAAGGTAACAACACTGTACTGTATACTTGAAATTTACCAAGAGGGTAGATGCTAAGTGTTCTCACAACATACACACAAAAGTAACTATATGAGATGATGGATATTTTGATTAACTTGATTGTAGTGATTTTTTCACAGTGTATATATATATATATCAAATCATGAAGTTACACACCTTAAATATATAACAACCAACAAAGAAACAAATAAATAGTAGGGCTTTAGTAGAAGTGACTGGTTAAGAGGTCCAATTCAACATTAAAGAAACATCATACCAGAGGTCAAATGCCAAAGACCTCATCCTAAGTTTAGAACTTAATGGGCATAACAGTGGGTTAAGTCATCTACTATCTCTGATTTCTTCACCTAATGTTTTGTATGATCTCTGATGTTTCTTCTAGCACCAGACATATCCATGAGTCTTTATGAATGCCTGAGACAATTTGGATTCAAGAGTCATATTCGCCTTATTTTTCTTTCAAAAACACTTCCTTTTTCCTTCACCAAGAAGTCAGGAAACATTTTTCAGTAGAGAAAATCCAAGAGTGCAATGACTTGCTTCCAGACAGATTTATTGAAGATGGAGAATCCCAAACACACAGCAGCATCAAGAAAGTCAATGCAAGACACTTCTAAGGGTTTTAAGAAACAATCTTTTCCTCCTGTATTTAGGTAGGAGGAATTTGTAAAATTCTGTGTGCTAATAATGTTGAACAATGAAGCAAATCCCCCTTCAGGTGACTTTTTTCCCTAATTTTCTACATGTTTTTACAGCCAACCAATCTCCTATGGTCATTTTATCCAATGATAGATTCTTCCCCTGACTCTTTTTTCAGCAACTTATTCCAGATTCCCAAATGTTCAATGCATTGTGGCCACAGCTGCCTTTTGTAACCCTTTTCCTGATTTGAAGCCTTGGCAGCAGTTCTTCGGCATTATTTAAAGTAAACTAAGTAATATTATTCATAAATGCCTATAATTGCCTCGCTTCCCCCCTTCTCCCACTCTTCACATGATGATATTGGAGCTAGGATGCAGAGGAAGTCAGGTGAAGTGCAAAATAATTTATTATACTTTAAAATTCCTCAAAGAACATTTTATCTCAGCTTTCCTCCCACACACATTGTATACACACCACTGCCCTGTGGGTCACTTCAGACACTCGAAGCCAAGTCAGACACAACATATATTACCCGTAAATTATCTCTATAAACCATGTGAATCAGTTAGCACAAAGGCCAAGGGCACATCCAGCGAAAAGGCTGAGCCCTGTGATTAATGAATTGGAGAAACCAGAGGCAAATAAAGTAGACAATTTTAATGAACCTCTGACCCACCTCTAAAATGTGTGAGGAAGGAGCATGCAGGCTTTGAAGGAAAGCAGGAGCAAGATGTACAGGAAGGGAAGGCATTTTAAGGATCCAACATTCAGCAAGGTAAAGACAATTAGAAGCAAAACTAATTTTATCCTTGAAGGCATAAATTATAAAGGTCCTAACCCAAATGTCCACCCATTATCAAGTACATCTAAAGTACAGATGACCTCAGAAAAACAACAGTTCAAATCTTAATTGATTGCTGTCTCTATTAACTGACAAATGAAGTCCAATGTATGCAAAGCTCCCTCTCTCTATCCATCCAGGTGTGTCTGTATCCCAGGGCATATTTTAAATGTTTCCACAAAATAAATCTAATACTAGATTTAATATGCCACTGCTTTATCACATCCAATTATGACCCTCTTGTCTCATCTGCTACTTACCTGCCCCATCTTTTCCTGTCAGTGGTCACCACCGCCCCACTAGCTACCACTGCCAACTGGTGTTCTTCCACACCACCCAGTAGGACTTGGCATTTTCCTGCCAGTGACTGTCCCTGGCCCCTTGGCTTGCAACCTCCTGAAGTTGGCTGCTGCTTATCTACCACTGATTCATTTATTCATTCAACCAACGTTTGGACCTACTGTGTTCCAACCATTGTCTAGGTACTTAGAATACAGTGGCAAACGAGTCAGATTGCTCTTAAGTTCTGGTGAGGTAAGAAGACTTTAAAAGCAAACAAAAAGTAAACAAGATAATTTCAACAATTGTTAAGTATGACAAAGAAAATAAATCATGATACTGTGATGTCCTTACATGGCTGAGCAGCAACACAGAAAGAGCTTGGTTCCTGACACTGACCCAGCCCTCCGACTGTGACCACCTTTCATCAGAGGTTCAACATGGCCATTTCCACTTTAATACCTGCACCCCTTTCTAGTCAGCAGAAAAGAGAACAGAGAAAGTTAAAGGGCAGGGCTCCTACCTTTAAAGACACATCCTCAAAGTTGCATATCCCACTTATCTTTATATTCTACTGTCCAGAATTTAGTCATCTGAGTGCATATAACTGCAAGGGAAGCTGAAATGTAGTCTGTATTCCAGTAGGTCACATGCCTAACTAAGAATTTGGAGTTCAATTACTCTAGAGGAAAGGGGTTAATAGGTTGGAGCAAGTAACCATCTGACACTTACGTAGGCAAATTTATTACTCTCCTTTGACAAATGAGGAAACCACAGGGGAAAAAGTGAGAAAGAGAGAGAAATGACTCGCCCAAAGTTACACAGCTAATATGCGGCAGAGCCAGGATTTGAACCTAAGAAATCTGGGTCTCTCTTTGGCATATTGGGATAAATACATTTAAATAAATGAAGAAAAGGAAAGGGAGGAGGTTGAGTGCCTTAGTAAAGAGGAAAGGGACACCAATGGTGACTTCCTTAATTCGTGTAGCTTCAATTTAGGAGAACTATGTTAAGATTTAAGAAAGAAAAGTCTAATTCTGAGGGTGACAGTCACATAACCCTCTTCTTTGAAGATTCACCTGCCACATGAAAAGACCAAAGACATGGACAAGATTAAGGTTGACAAAGAAGATAGAATGCAGTCTTCAAAGTCATTTGGGTACAGAAAGAGGAGGATATATGGAGAGTGGCAATTTAGCATCGCTAATTATCCAATTCTCCTCAGCATTAAAAATGAGAAAACTAGATGCGGGAGGGAGGAGATATGGGAACGTGTGTATATGTGTAGCTGATTCACGTTGTTATAAAGCAGAAAATAACACACCACTGTGAAGCAATTATACTTCAATAAAGATGTTTTTAAAAATAAATAAATTAAATTAAATTAAATTTAAAAAAAATGAGAAAACTAACTCTTAGCTGATCCATGAGGATCTCACCTGCTTTCTCAGTGTACGAAACAGCAAACAGAAAAGCAGACGGAACAAAGAGGGCAGAAGTTTGCCTTCAAACAAACTCACCCAGCAATAATTCTAAATTCTCACAACCGCTAATAATTTTTCCAAATTATGTTTATGTTTTGTAGAAATGAGAGAGCTCAAGAGACTCCCGATTCAGAAGTGTTTATCAGTTTTCCTTCTTTGATCAGTGCAAGGCTTGTCATTTTTCAAGAATGCAAGTGCATCAAGATGTTCAATCAAGGATGCTGGACTGTAATTCCCAGGGCTCCAGGGGGAGGTAGGGGGAGGCGGGTGTGGGGAGCACAGACTCTGTGTGGTGGTGTGAGTGCAAAGGCTGTGGGGAAGAGGCACGTGAAAGGCAGTCACAATATAACCTCTCATTTCTCTCTTTACCATGCAAGTCTTCTTTATAGCTACAAAATTAAGGAGGTGTTCTCAGTGATTTCTCCTGGAAGCTAGCAAGGGCCTGATGGCAGAGTTGACAGGACTGAAACAACCCTCCAGAATACAAGGGAGCCATGAAGACGTGAACTCAGGAATTTGCACAGATTCACGGGAAGTCGTGGTCTTGTAACTTTTGCATAGTTTCCAACCAAGAGTTTCTAAACCTCTGAGGCATAGAAAATACCCAAGTGATTTGTGGATTGCATCAGAAAGCAAAGCACAAGGTCTATACTGATAATGAACTCAGACACTTTGACACTTGGGCACTACGGTGAATTAGTTAAGTAAGTTAGTAACTGCTAGACACTGTGTTAATAATGAAGAGAGGTTACAGGAGGAAGCAGTAAGCAGATGAAAAGGAAGAAAACTAATATTGTTCACAACCAATAGACCAAGCTGTGTGCATCCTATATTTTCTCTCATTTAATTCTCACAACAACCCCTCTGAGGTAAGTTGTGTCCCAATGCAGAAATGTTGAAACTGAAACTCAAAGGATATAAGCATCTTTCCAAGAGTCACCTTGCTTGGGATGGAGGAGCTGCATGAGGAAGAGTAAATTTTGGCTTTTGACTCAAGGTTCCAACAGATCCTTGGAAACTCTCACTTACTCACCAAAGCCCATGGCAGTCACCAGAGGTCAGACATTCATTCCAAATGATCAAGTCTCCATAATGATGCCATAAATCAGAACAGTAGTATCCAGCTCACTCATAAATTGTCTTGCTTCCAGACAACTCAAGAAGATTCAATCTTCTGGCACTAAAAATTTGAAGAAGGTGCTCAAACTCAATTGATACCTACCAGATTGGCTTCACCTGGTTCTTTCAAAAGGGAATAAAATGTCAAGGCAAAATAAAGTGTTTAGAGCAGCTGCAGGGTTGTGGCATCAAATCATCCATGGAGTTCTTTCAGAACACACAAGTTCAGACCTTCCCTGCTGGAAACACTGATTCATTAGGCTTGCGGTAGGGCCAGGAAATATGCATTTATAAAAAGCTTCACACGGGATGTATCGTACATTTCACTGTGATTCTGATGTAAGCAACACAGTTGAGCCCTACTGCATTAGTACAAACTAAGTGGCCGGGAAAGCCATCCACATTAATGAAAAATCAGTATAAAATATTTGTAATAAAATTTAGCTATATTACCATGGAGGTTGGTAAGAATGGGGACTAGGGTGCAAGATTTCCTCGCTAACTGCCAATAGACCAAAGGAAGTTTTGAGAGCAACCCCTGTGTATGTTTTAGTTCCTAGATAAGTAATAGTGCTCCTTATAAGACTATCTCAGAAGAGGGAACGTCAGCAAATGTGATTTCCTCCCTTGCTGCTAAGCTCTTAAGTCTATACTGATAATGAACTCAGATACTTTGACACTTGGGCACTACGGTGAATTAGTTAAGCAAGTTAGTAACTGCTAGACACTGTGTTAATAATGACGAGAGGTTATAGGACCAGCACTCCTTTGGCTGTGGCTCATCACCTGGAACAGCTCCTGGAGTTCATGGCTGCACAATGACACCCCCCCCCCCCCAAAGACATGTAGTCAGTGATGCTTCATGATCAGCTGGCTGGTTCTCCACTCCCATTGCCCAGCCCCATTTCTGTATCCTCTTAAACTCGAAAACTACCACATCATCACATATATCTTACATGGTGATTTGATGCCAAACCTTCCACACGTATATTCCAAAACCCTGGAAAGACACATAAGAGAAACACCCATAGAAAAATTTATTATTATTATCATTATCATTAAATCGAGTGTTTACTGTACAGAAGGTAATTTAGTTGCTTTATGTCCATTAAACTCATTTAATAATCACAGTAACCTATGAGGTAAGACGACATGCAGAGGGCAGCAGGTGCCAGGTTTGCCAGGAAGGTGGAGAGACCCTAACCTTATTCCAGGGGATGGGGGAGATGGCAGCCGTGCCTGCTAAAGAAGATCCCAGCTTCTTTGTCTTTGTTCATTAGCGGCACCGACTTCATGCCAAAGTGTCACTTTATGACTGGGGAATTGAGCCTTCTCTTCCCATTCATCATTTCATTTCATCTTGCATTTTGCATAAGATATTCCTATCTAAAAGCCTAACTATAGTATCTTTAAAGGATTCTCAGGCATCATTAGCATGTAAGTAAATTATCATCCTTCAATCCTGCATCTTTGCTCAGTCAACAATTTCTGGTTAGAGAGTAAGGAGAAACACCTTCTCAGAGCTTTACCTTCGTTATTTTAAATATAAATTATTAATTATGGAGTAAGTAATGTTAAAAGCACTTAGCACAGCCATGGAGATGACAAATCCACCAGACACACTCCTAAAGACAACTACCAATAAACTCTGAGAATTAGTTACTTCACAAGTTCTTTTCTTTCTCATGGAGGAGAAACTGCATGAGGTTTAAGATCATAAAATAAAAGGGTCAGCTGGTTCTCCTTTGAGGTAACAGACATATTTCAAATATTTTCTCTACCCTGTCTATCAATATATGATTTGGAGGAAAACCCAACTTGTCATATCAGAGGAGAAACTGAACTACTAACAGCTCACTTGAAGGATGCCTGCCCTCTATACCAATCTAGATCTGCCCCACTCTTAAGAGAAGTTATGTCTTCAGTATGGACATCAAGAAAAAAGAAAGATGAGGAAGAGGAGGGTAGATGGGGAGAAAAGAGGAGAAGAAAAAGATGAAGGGGAATAAAAAGAGAAAGACAAGGAGGAAGAAGAAGGGGGAAGAATTGACTTTTACAAGTGCTCACCATTGAAACCCTGACAGCCTGTCTCCAGTTTGAACCATTATCTGGGAATATACAATTATTTTATCTAGTTTAAAACTGTGGGACAAACTATGGAAGTAAACAAATGACTCTATACTTCATTTGTGTTAAGACAGATGACCATTGTCAGGGAAGTTGACAGTATCAACTATTTAAAGCATTTTTCTGACAATACACTGAAGGACCAATTACTCCTTGATATGACACTACTGATTTGAACTTGTCAGTTTGATGGCAAACCATTTTTTTCTGTTTGCATTTTTGCTTTCTTGACAGATAAAATCTAGTTCTGGAACTTCTGTAAACAAGGTAATGCGTGAGGTAAGCACTATCTCCTTGCCATTAATACCACTCTTGTTTGTGTTTTTACTTCTTATTTTAAAGGATGAGCTCTCTGAGAGAACATGCTTCAGAAATGACTGATAATATACACTGAAAAGAGACATTAACAATCAAACATTTTTCTTACAGTGGATGAAATAAAACATAAATATCACATAACTAGACTTGCCATCTTTGTTTCCCAAGTACATCTTCCCTGCTTTAATGTAGGTGAAAGGAGAGTAAAAAGTTTGGAGAATATTGTATTTTTATTATATAAACATATATATAAATACATATGTATGTTTCTCTATAGACATATTTTATATAAATACACACATGTATATATATACACATATACACACATATACATGTGTATATATATACATGTGTGCCTAAATATGTGTCTGTGTGTGTAATAATAAACTAATAAATAAATATTTATTTTTAGAGCATTTTTTAAAGGAGAAATATATCTCTTTTTTTAACTTTTATGGGAGTATAGTTGCATTACAATGTGTCAGCTTCTGCTGTACAGCAAAGTGAATCAGATATACATATACATATATCCCCTCTTTCTTGGATTTCCTTCCCATTTAGGTCACCACAGAGCACTGAGTAGAGTTCCCTGTGTTATACAGTAGGTTCCCATTAGTTATCTATTTTATACATAGTAGCCTATATATGTCAATCCCAATCTCCCAATTCATTCCACCCTCTCTTCCCCCCTTGGTATCCATACATTTGTGGATACCATCTCTACATCTGTGTCTCTATTTCTGCTTTGCAAATAAGTTCATCTGTACCATTTTTCTAGATTCCACATACAAGCGATATCATATGATATTTGTTTTTCTCTTTCTGACTTACTTCACTCTGTATGACCGTATCTAGACCCATCCACGTCTCTGCAAATGGCACAATTTTGTTCCTTTTTATGGCTGAATAGTATTCCATTGTATATATGTACCACATCTTCTTTATCCATTCCTCAGTTGATGGACATTTAGGTTGCTTCCATGTCCTGGCTATTGTAAATAGTGCTGCAATGAACACAGGGATGCATGTATCTTTTTGAATTATGGTTTTCTCTGGGTATATGCCCAGGAGTAGGATTATGGTCCTCCTCATCTTTATTTGATTTTTAGTCATATATATATATATATATATATATATATATATATATATGAAGAGATTTCTGTGTATATAGAAGGAGATTTGTTTTAAGGAATTGGCTCATGCAGTTATGGAGGCTGACATGATCCACAGGCTGAGTCAACAAGCTAGATACACAGGAGAGCCAATGATGTGGTCCTGTCTAAGTCTGAAAGTCAAAGAACCAGAGGACCCAATAGTATACAGTTCCAGCCCAAAGGCCAGCAGGCTTCAGGCTCAGGAAGAGCTGATGTTTCAGTTCAAGTCAAAAGGCAGGAAAAAATTTATGTCCCAGTTTGAAGGCAGTTAGGCAAGAGGAATTCTCTCTTCCTCTGAGGAGGGTCTTTTTGTTTTATTCAGACCTTCACCTGCTAGGATAAGGCCCACATGGGGGAGAGCTATTTGCTTCACTCAACCCATCTATTCGAATGTTAACCTCATCCAAAACTCCCTTACAGAACACCCAAAATAACTGAATATCTGGGCACCCACAAGCCCAGTCAAGTTGACAGATAAAATTAACCATCATATTCCTAAATCTCAGTTTTTTAATCTGTAATACAGAAATTAATATGAATACCAACTTCATAAAGTTGCTGAGTGGGATACATTTTTTAAAAAATGTAAAACAGTTAGCCAAACAGCTGTAACATGGTGAGATCCCAATGATTGTTGGTTGGAGTCAGAGCCAAGAATAGTGATTTTCAAGGTGGGCCCTGACATGGAGTACCCCCAGCCCCCCCAGGGAAGAATCGATTCTGTCCTTTGCTGGCTATGTGATATTGAGCAAGGAACTAAATCTGCCCCTGTCTCAGTTTCCTCAACTGTAAAATGCAATGATAGCAACTTCCTTACAGGGTATGGTGAGGATTAATTAAACTGATGCTTCTCCATCAATCCAGCACAATGCTGGCACTTAGAGCAATTGCATACTGGGTAATGTTATCACAAATGCAAATATACCTTACTTCTACAAAGAGATTTTAATTTCCTCCTTATTTAAATCAAGAAAGCAGCTACTTTTATTATCACAATTTTACAGAAGAGAAAACAGAATGGGAGTGACTGAGAGCCTTGCCGGGGATCATTCAGTGTGAGAATTCCTCCCAGATCTCGCTCAACTGCTCTCTTATTCCCCCAGCAGGTTGATTTCTTCCACAGATGATTAACAATGTTCAAAACAGCTGAGTCCTAAACATATCATTTTTGAAAATCCAGGTATTTACTCAGGGTGATTGGCTGAAAACAATGTGCTTTATAACTCTAGATTGGGGGAAATATGACAAAGATGGTGTGGATCATAACAGTCTTTTCACCCCTTACCTTTCTCTCTCTCACACACACACACACACACACACACGTACACAACACCCCACCTGGCAAAGGTAGCTCTTTTTCTTTACATGTTATTTAGCACTGACTATATTAGGTACTTTACTGAGCACTTTACATACATTATCTTGTTTAGTCCTCATAGCATACTGTGATTTAGGAACTGTTATTATTCCCTCTTTAAAAATGAAGAAATGAGGTTTAGGAAGTTTGTCTGAGGTCACAAGTGTAAATCCAGAAAGCGCACCCAGCCATGCTGTCCCCAGAATGCTTTTCCCAGGCAGCCAATTCATTTATTCAATTCATTCAACACAAGTTTATTGAGCATTTACTATGTTGCAGCATCAGGCCCAGTGTTGGGTGTACAGACGGGAATGGAAGAAGCAATGCCCTGACTGTAATGGAGGTTACCCTGTAGCGCATGCATTCTCTACAGGGCCAATGTCACCCCCTGTGGGTTGAAAAATGGCTCTTGGGGCAAAATAAACAAAATCTTACTCTGTTTATGTACATAGCACACATATACATACAGAACATAAACAGATGGATAGCATATTTGTGGTGGCAGGTGATTAGGAAAAAATGCTGACAAAGGCTCCTTAGAGGGTGATGATAAAAAACAGGTTGAGAAATGCTGTGTTAATGTGAGATGCAGCTACTAAAAAATAATTACACCAATAAATATATGATTACGAACTGTCACATACACTATGAAGCAAAGGAAAAACGTATTATAAAAGTGAATTTTTTAAAAAAGAGAGATCTTACTGTGTTCAGATCAGGGAAAGCATTTCTGCATAAATGACATTTAAGCTGAAACCCAAAAGATGAAGAGTTTTCCAGGGTAAGAGCAGCACATGTGAACACCTTGGGGTGTACATTAGTCAGAGTTCCCCAGAGAAACAGAACTAACAAGATTAACAGGGTGTGTGTGTGTGTGTGTGTGTGTGTGTGTGTGTGTGTGTGTGTGTGTGTGTGTACAGAAAAAGAGAGAGAGAGAGAGATGGATTTTAAGGAATTGGCCCATTCAACTGTGAAGCCTTAGTGAGTCTGAGATCTGCAGGGCATTATAGCAGGCTACAGACCCAGGGAAGAATCAGTGTTGCAGCTCAAATCTGAAGGTAGCCTGCTGGCAGAATTCCTTCTTGCTCAGGGAGGTCAGACTTTGTTCTGTTTAAGGCCTTCAACTGATTGGATGAGGCCCACCCACATTATGAAGGGTAATCTCTTTTACTCAAAGTCCACTGATTGAAATGTTAATCTCATCAAGAAAATATCCAAACAGAAACATCCAGAATAATATTTGACCAAATATCTAGGCACCATGGCCCAGTCAGGTTGACACAAAAAATTGATCATTGCATTCAGTCCCCACATTTTGAAGGACGGAAAGAAAGCAATTTGGTTGAAGGAGGAACTAGGAGGAACATGGTGCAGCATGAGATGCAAAGGTAGCAGAGGCGATTGAGCAGAGCTCTGGAGCCATAATGAGGGCTAGAACCATAGCTTACAAGTGACGAAAACCACTGAAGGATTACATGGAGGAGGGAGACCTGATTCACATCGTTGTCACTGTAACTGTCACTGTTATTAAGAACCATTGATGTCAAATGACAATAGGAGATGTGAGAGAGGAGGCTGAGCCTCCAGGGCAGAATTTGTGATGATCTGGACTAGAATAATAGACTTGGTGGAGAGAAATGCTTGGATTCCATGTATATTTGGGAACAGACTTGTTGGGATTTGTTGATAGATTGGGTGTGTGAGTGAGGCAGAAAGAATCAAAGTTTATCCCCATATTCTTGGAATACTTCAAGAATCCCTGGAACATCACTCTCTCAGTAAATCTTTCCCTGACTCCACCAACACCTAGTTATGCATCTCTTGCAACACTTGTTTGTATTTTTATATGTCTTTCTCCTGTCTGTCTTCCCAACTGGTTTATTACTGACGCAGCTTATCTACCTTTGTATAATTGGTTAGCACTGACACAGATTCTCATTAACTGCCAAACGAATGTGTGACAGTGGAAAGTAGACAGAATTAGGAATCCTAATTCCATCTTTAACCTTTAACAGGGACCTAGCAATCATCTAACTTTTAGCTTGCCATCACTGAGTTTCAGTTTCTTCTTTCATTGGAAAAATTATTTATTGTTCTGTGTACCTTTTGTGGCTGCTGTATCACATAAAATAATACATGTGAAATGTGCAAAAAGAAGTACCACTGTGTAGAAAAAAAATCAATATTTCAGCATTTTAAAAATAAACCAACATTATGGATACATACCAATCTTTCATTTCCACTTGTTACATGGATAAGACACTAATTTCACACTTTACAAAGAGCATCCTGTATTGTGCATAAAAGTCACTGAGAAAAATAAGGATCAGAGTTACTGGGATTTTCAAAGAGATGAAATGCACATAAACATAAAAAGGAAGAAAAGCCATCAAATACGGTCTAATATTTCTGTTCTTTGGGAACTGTTCTGTTTCTGTCCAAATCAGGAAAGATACTCTAAAAACACTTAAGTAGTAGACATTTTCATTCCTATATATAATATGTTCTCAAGGCATTTTGTCTTGTTTGATTTAAATTACATATCATGATGTGGTCAAAAACAGACATATTTCTATTTTGAATTTTGAAAGTTACAAGGGTCAAATCATTTCCAAAAAGAAACAGGTCAATACCAGAGTCAGGACTCATAATTAACATTACTAATTCTCTATCTCAAAATTTGACCATGAATATTATCCATTATAAAATTTGAAAAAAAATACAATTGCCTTAGGTTGTCCTATTTAAAAGTTAGATCACAAAAATGACTTGTAAAAATTAAGCATTGAGGATGCAATGTATGATCATTTTATCTCTTCACATTTCTACTCTTATAAGAGAGAATCTTATAAGAATCTTACATCTTATAAGTCAAAGTGAGTATTTCTACAAGTCTCTGTTCTGACCAGGGCGTGTATTCTGCATAATGTCTCTATACATATATCCACTATACGGTTGTATAACCTATTATTGATTTAGCATTTATTTAAATGTAAGCAATAAAGTACTTTAAATTGTTATAGACAAAAGAAAATCAATAAGTAATCGCCAAAGAAAGAATATCTGTTCTACTCCCTGAAACAATATATTATCTATAAAATGTATTTTTTTTTTTTTTAGATTTTTTTATTTATTGATTGATTACTATGTTGGGTCTTCGTTTCTGTGCTAGGGCTTCCTGTAGTTGCGGCAAGCGGGGGCTACTCTTCATCGCGGTGCGCGGGCCTCTCACTATCGTGACCTCTCTTGTTGCGGAGCACAGGCTCCAGACGCGCAGGCTCAGTAATTGTGGCTCACGGGCCCAGTTGCTCCGTGGCATGTGGGATCTTCCCAGACCAGGGCGCGAACCCGTGTCCCCTGCATTAGCAGGCAGATTCTCAACCACTGCGCCACCAGGGAAGCCCCTATAAAATGTATTTATGTTAGAAATCAAAAACTTGAGATGCTCTGTCTCTTCAAGGCTTCCTGTAGAATAAATGTATTAAATTCTTACTTATATTTCCCAACACATGTGCATGCTCACATACAAATGCACATACAACATACAGATACACATACAAACATTCAATAAGTAAAGGGAAAAGTCACCTAAATAATCACATAAGAAAGATCTTTTTAAATCGCTCAGAATGTGTACTATCATTATACAGGTTTGTGATTTGTTAAAAATAGATCTAAATTCACCAAGTAAGCAAGATAACTTCATGATCAGTCTTCAGAATAGTTTTTAGAATTTAAAAATTTCCTATAAATAAAATGACTTACAGATCTCTTTGTTACTCACATCATTCTGTTATTGGTCAAATCAGTCATACAATCAACTGGGTCATTCCATCATTGGATGACTTGAATAATATATATACATTTTTTTTATACAGCAGGTTCTTATTAGTCATTATTTTATACACATCAGTGTATACATGTCAATCCCAATCGCCCAATTCATAACAACACCACTCCCACCCCCCTGCCACTTTCCCGCCTTGGTGTCCATACGTTTGTTCTCTACATCTGTGTCTCTATTTCTGCCCTGCAAACCAGTTCATCTGTACCATTTTTCTAGGTTCCACATATATGCGTTAATATATTATAGTTGTTTTTCTCTTTCTGACTTACTTCACTCTGTATGACAGTCTCTAGATCCATCCAAGTCTCAACAAATGACCCAATTTCATTCCTTTTTATGGCTGAGTAATATTCCATTGTATATATGTACCACAACTTCTTTATCCATTCGTCTGTCGATGGGCATTTAGGTTGCTTCCATGTCCTGGCTATTGTAAATAGTGTTGCAATGAACACTGGGGTGCATGTTTCTTTTTGAATTATGGTTTTCTCTGGGTATATGCCCAGTGGTGGGATTGCTGGATCATATGGTAATTCTATTTTTAGATTTTTAAGGAACCTCCATACTGTTCTCCATAGTATGCATATCAATTTACATTCCCACCAACAGTGTAAGAGGGTTCCCTTTTCCCCACACCCTCTCCAGCATTTGTTGTTTGTAGATTTTCTGATGATGCCCATTCTAACTGGTGTGAGGTGATACCTCATTGCAGTTTTGATTTGCATTTTTCTAATAATTAGTGATGTTGAGCAGCTTCTTGGCCATCTGTCTGTCTTCTCTGGAGAAATGTCTATTTAGGTCTTCTGCCGATTTTTGGATTGGGGTGTTTGTTTTTTTAATATTGAGCTTCATGAGCTGTTTATATATTTCGGAGATTAATCCTTTGTCCATTGATTCGTTTGCAAATATTTTCTCCCATTGTGAGGGTTGCCTTTTCCTCTTGTTTATGGTTTCCTTCGCTGTGCAAAAGCTTTGAAATTTCATTAGGTCCCATTTGCTTATTTTTGTTTTTATTTTCATTACTCTAGGAGGTGGATCAAAAAAGATCTTGCTGTGATTTATGTCAAAGAGTGTTCTTCCTATGTTTTACTCTAAGAGTTTTATAGTGTCCGGTCTTATATTTAGGTCTCTAATCCATTTTGAGTTTATTTTGTGTACGGTGTTAGGGAGTGTTCTAATTTCATTCTTTTACATGCAGCTGTCCAGTTTTCCCAGCACCACTTATTGAAGAGACTGTCTTTTCTCCATTGTATATCCTTGCCTCCTTTGTCATAGATTAGTTGACCATACGTGAGTGGGTTTATCTCTGGGCTTTCTATCTTGTTCCATTGATCTATGTTTCTGTTTTTGTGCCAGTACCATATTGTCTTGATTACTGTAGCTTTACAGTATAGTCTGAAGTCAGGGAGTCTGATTCCTCCAGCTCCATTTTCTTCCCTAAAGACTGCTTTGTCTATTCGGGGTCTTTTGTGTCTCCATACAAACTTTAAGCTTTTTTGTTCTAGTTCCGTAAAAAATGCCATTGGTAATTTGACAAGGATTGCATTGAATCTGTAGATTGCTTTGGGTAGTATAGTCATTTTCACAATATTGATTCGTCCAATCCAAGAACGTGGTATATCTCTCCATCTGTTGGTATCATCATTAATTTCTTTCATCAGTGTCTTATAGTTTTCTGCATACAGGTCTTTTGTCTCATTAGGTAGGTTTATTCCTAGGTGTTTTATTCATTTTGTTGCAGTGGTAAATGGGAGTGTTTCCTTAATTTCTCTTTCAGATTTTTCATCATTAGTGTATAGGAATGCAACAGATTTCTGTGCATTCATTTTGTATCCTGCAACTTAACCAAATTCATTGATTGGCTCTAGTAGTTTTCTGGTGGCATCTTTAGGATTCTCTATGTATAGTATCATGTCATCTGCAAACAGTGACAGTTTTACTTCTTCTTTTCCAATTTGTATTCCTTTTATTTCTTTTTCTTCTCTGATTGCCATGGCTAGGACTTCCAAAACTATGTTGAAGAATAGTGGCGAGAGTGGACATCCTTGTCTGGTTGCTGATCTCAGAGGCAATGGTTTCAGTTTTTCACCATTGAGAATGATGTTTGCTGTAGGTTTGTCATATATGGCCTTTATTATGTTGTGGTAGCTTCCCTCTATGCCCACTTTCTGGAGAGTTTTTGCAATAAATAGGTATTGAATTTTGTCAAAAGCTTTTTCTGCATCTATTGAGATGATCATATGGTTTTTATTCTTCAATTTGTTAATATGGTGTATCACATTGATTGATTTGCGTATATTGAAAAGAATCCTTGCATTCCTGAGATAAATCCCAGTTGGTCATGGTGTATGATCCTTTTAATGTGCTGTTGGATTCTGTTTGCTAGTATTTTGTTGAGAATTTTTGCATCTATATTCATCAGTGATATTGGTCTGTAATTTTCTTTTTTTGTAGTATCTTTGTCTGGTTTTGGTATCAGGGTGATGGTGGCCTCAGAGAATGAGTTTGGGAGTGTGCCTTTCTCTGCAATTTTTTGGAAGAATTTGAGAAGGATAGGTGTTAGCTCTTCTCTAAATGTTTGATAGAATTCACCTGTGAAGCCATCTGGTCCTGGACTTTTGTTTGTTAGAAGATTTTTAATCACAGTTTCAATTTCAGTGCTTGTGATTGGTCTGTTCATATTTTCTATTTCTTCCTGGTTCAGTCTTTGAAGGTTATACCTTTCTAAGAATTTGTCCATTTCTTCCAGGTTGTCCATTTTATTGGCATAGAGTTGCTTGTAGTAGTCTCTTAGGATGCTTTGTATTTCTTCAGTGTCTGTTGTAAATTCTCCTTTTTCATTTCTAATTTTATTGATTTGGGTCCTCTCCCTCTTTTTCTTGATGAGTCTGGCTAATGGTTTATCAATTTTGTTTATCTTCTCAAAGAACCAGCCTTTAGTTTTATTGATCTTTGATATTGTTTTCTTTGTTTCTATTGCATTTATTTCTGCTCTGATCTTTATGATTTCTTTCCTTCTGCTAACTTTGGGTTTTGTTTGTTCTTCTTTCTCTAGTTCCTTTAGGTGTAAGGTTAGATTGTTTATTTGAGATTTTTTCTTGTTTCTTGAGGTAGGCTTGTATAGCTACAAACTTCCCTCTTAGAACTGCTTTTGCTGCATCCCATAGGTTTTGGATCGTCGTGTTTTCATTATCATTTGTCTCTAGGTATTTTTTGATTTCCTCTTTGATTTCTTCAGTGATCTCTTGGTTATTTAGTAACGTATTGTTTAGACTCCATGTGTTTGTGTTTTTTACGTTTTTTTCCCTGTAATTCATTTCTAATCTCATAGCGTTGTGGTCAGAAAAGATGCATGATATGATTTCAATTTTCTTAAATTTACTGAGGCTTGATTTGTGACCCAAGATGTGATCTATCCTGGAGAATGTTCCATGTGCACTTGAGAAGAAAGTGTAATCTGTTGTTTTTGGATGGAATGTCCTCTAAATATCAATTAAATCTATCTGGTCTATTGTGTCATTTAAAGCTTCTGTTTCCTTGTTTAATTTCATTTTGGATGATCTGTCCATTGGTGTAAGTGAGGTGTTAAAATCCCCCACTATTATTGTGTTACTGTCAATTTCCTCTTTTAGAGCTGTTAGCAGTTGCCTTATGTATTGAGGTGCTCCTATGTTGGGTGCATATATATTTTTAATTGTTATATTTTCTTCTTGGATTGATCCCCTGATCATTATGTAGTGTCCTTCCTTGTTTCTTGTAATATTCTTTATTTTTAAGTCTATTTTATCTGATATGAGTATTGCTACTCCAGCTTTCTTTGATTTCCATTTGCATGGAATATCTTTTTCCATCCCCTCACTTTCAGTCTGTATGTGTCCCTAGGTCTGAAGTGGGTCTCTTGTAGACAGCATATATATGGGTCTTGTTTTTGTATCCATTCAGCAAGCCTGGGTCTTTTGGTTGGAGCATTTAATCCATTCACGTTTAAGGTAATTATCGATATGTATGTTCCTATTACCGTTTTATTAATTGTTTTGGGTTTGCTTTTGTAGGTCCTTTTCTTCTCTTGTGTTTCCCACTTAGAGAAGTTCCTTTAGCGTTTGTTGTGGAGCTGGTTTGGTGGTGCTGAATTCTCTTAGCTTTTGCTTGTCTGTAAAGATTTTGATTTCTCCATCAAATCTGAATGAGATCTTTGTCAGGTAGAATACTCTTGGTTGTAGGTTCTTCCCTTTCATCACTTTAAATATATCATCCCACTCCCTTCTGGCTTGTAGAGTTTCTGCTGAGAAATCAGCTGTTAAACTAATGGAAGTTCCCTTGTATGTTATTTGTCGTTTTTCTCTTGTTGCTTTTAATAATTTTTCTTTGTCTTTAATTTTTGCCAATGTGATTACTGTGTGTCTCGGTGTGTTTTTCCTTGGGTTTATCCTGTATGGGACTCTCTGCGCTTCCTGGACTTTAGTGGCTATTTCCTTTCCCATGTTAGGGAAGTTTTTGACTATAATCTCTTCAAATATTTTCTCTGGTCCTTTCTCTCTCTCTTCTCCTTCTGGGACCCCTATAATGCAAATGTTGCTGCATTTAATGTTGTCCCAGAGGTCTCTTAGGCTGTCTACATTTCTTTTCATTCTTTTTTCTTTACTCTGTTCCGCAGCAGTGAATTCCACCATTCTGTCTTCCAGGTCACTTATCTGTTCTCCTGCCTCAGTTGTTCTGCTATTGATTCCTTCTAGTGTAGTTTTCATTTCAGTTATTGGATTGGTCATCTCTGTTTGTTTGTTCTTTAATTCTTCTAGGTCTTTGTTAAACATTTCTTGCATCTTCTCGATCTTTGCCTCCATCCTTATTCCGAGGTACTTGATCATCTTCACTATCATTATTCTGAATTCTTTTTCTGGAAGGTTGCCTATCTCCACTTCATTTAGTTGTTTTTCTGGGGTTTTATCTTTTTCCTTCATCTGGTACATAGCCCTCTGACTTTTCATCTTGTCTATCTTTCTGTGATTGTGGTTTTTGTTCCACAGGCTGCAGGATTGTAGTTCTTCTTGCTTCTGCTGTCTGCCCTCTGTTGGATGAGGCTATCTAAGAGGCTTGAGTAAGTTTCCTGATGGGAGGGACTGGTGGTGGGTAGAGCTGACTGTTGCTCTGGTGGGCGGAGCTCAGTAAAACTTTAATCTGCTTGACTGCTGATGGGTGGGGCTGGGTTCCCTCCATGTTGGTTGTTTGGCCTGAGGCAACCCAACACTGGAGCCTACTTGGGCTCTTTGGTGGGGCTAATGGCAGACTCTGTGAGGGCTCACGCCAAGGAGTACTTCCCAGAACTTCTGCTGCCAGTGTCCTTGTCCCCACGGTGAGCCACAACCACACCCCACCTCTGCAGGAGACCCTCAACACTAGCAGGTAGGTCTGGTCAGTCTCCCCTGGGGTCACTGCTCCTTCCCCTGGGTCCCAATGTGCACACCTCTTTGTGTGTGCCCTCCAAGAGTGGGGTCTCTGTTTCCCCCAGTTCTGTTGAAGTCCTGCAATCAAATCCCAGTAGCCTTCAAAGTCTGATTCTCTATGAATTCCTCCTCCCGTTGCCGGACCCCCAGGTTGGGCAGCCTGACATGGGGCTCAGAACCTTCACTCCAGTGGGTGGACTTCTGTGGTATAAGTGTTCTCCAGTCTGTGAGTCACCCACCCAGCAGTTATGGGATTTGATTTTACTGTGATTGTGCCCCTCCTACCGTCTCACTGTGGCTTCTCCTTTGTCCTTGGACTTGGGGTATCCTCCTTGGTGAAGTCCAGTGTCTTCCTGTCAATGACTATCCAGCAGCCAGTTGTGATTCTGGTGTTCTTGCAAGAGGGAAGGAGAGCACGTCCTTCTACTCCACCGTCTTGGTTCCAATTCCCAGAAGTAATTTTGTTTGCCCTATTTTTTATCAAAACCACTTTATCCTTATACCCTTCTGAACTTTTAGGACAGAATGCAACAGAGTCAGTGAAGTTACCCTTGTCTTAACAGGGCCTCAATTACTTTGTTTCAGGACTATGAATGGGATTCTTGAATAATATTTTTCACCTGCCAACTATCTAACTGAAGAAAGCAGTTACAGTTACAGATATAAGATCAAGATTATGAAACTTTCCTATTGCTGGTGTTCCTCTAAGGTATACCCCATATTTTTCTAGCATTTTTATTTTTATACATTTAAAAAACTAGGTTACATAGAAAATAACTCTATCATTAATGAGAAGTCCAAATTATTTTTGGTCTCTTAAAATAAGGCACTCAGAATTCCACAAGGACCTGGGGAAAAAAGTTTGACATCTGGCTTCCCTGGTGGTGCAGTGGTTGAGAATCTGCTTGCCAATGCAGGGGACACGGGTTCAAGCCCTGGTCTGGGAAGATCCCACATGCCGCGGAGCAACTATGCCCATGAGCCACAACTACTGAGCCTACGCGTCTGGAGCCTGTGCTCTGCAACAAGAGAGGCCACGATAGTGAGAGGCCCGCACACCGTGATGAAGAGTGGGCCCCCCTTGCCGCAACTAGAGAAAGCCCTTGCACAGAAACGAAGACCCAACACAGCTATAAATAAATAAATAATTAAAAATAATAATAAGAAAAAGAAAACATTTCAAGTCTGTTATTAAAAAAAAAAAAAGTTTGACATCTGATTGAAATGAACAATAATCCAACTATCTTTCTAACTACCCAGTAGAAATTGTACCTTGTACCAAATTAGAGTTATATCTTGTCTAATGATCAAAATATGGCACACAAAAATATATATTACACATATACGTATATATTACATATTTTTAAAAAGTACTCTGAGCAACCTGGAAGAAATTTTTAAAAACTTGAAATATTTTAGGAATAAGATGTTTGATCAGCTCCTTATCAACTATATCACTTCATTTCACTTCTGGAAGATGTGTCTTCTCTTTTCCTTTTTCAGAATCACCATGCTGAATAGTTTTGGAGACAGTAATTGATTAAAAATCTTGAATGCCAGTATCAACTCAAGGTTTTACTTCCAATTTTAGCTTATGAAGCCAGAATCAAACTTCCATTGAGCAGTAGAATTAATTAATCCTTCCTTAGTCTCCTTAAGCACAACTATAGCACTAACAGAGAAAAAAATTTTTCTGATCATTTCCTGCAGCACAGTTTTAAAATTGCTTATAATAGACATTGTGCTTTTTTTTTTTTGTCATACTACTATCCAGGAAATTAAATATTTTGTAGGTTTCCCTTTTTGGGGGGGGAAGTGGGGTCATTATTGCTGTCCTCTGGTTTGCAAAATTTACTTATTTTACTTAGTAACTTGGAAAGCTGGTCAACAAAAAATACACGAAAATTAATTACAGGCGTACTTCATTGTATTGTGCTTTGCAGATATTGTGTTCTTTACAAATTGAAGGCTTGTGGCAACCCTGTGTGAAGCAAATCTATTGTCACCATTTTTCTAACAGCATTTGTTCACTTCGTGTTTCTGTGTTGCATTTTGGTAATTCTTGCAATACTTCAACCTTTTTCAATATCATTATATTTGTTATAATCATCTACGATCAGTAATCTTTGGTGTTATGTTACAAAAAGCTTACAACTCGCTGAAGGCTCAGATGACAGTTAGTGTTTTTTTTAGTAATAAAGAATTTGTAATTAAGGTATGTACACTGTTCTTTCAGGCATCATGCTATTGTACACTTAAGAGACTACAGTATAGTATACACATAAGTCTTATACGCACTGGGAAACCAAAAATATTGTGTGACTCACTGTATCATGATATTTGCTTTATTGTGATGGTCAGAACTGAACCTGAACAATCTCCGACGTCTGCTTGTACATGGTTACTGAAGTCATATTCAGTAAGACAACAAAGCCAGTGAGTCCTGTTGCAGGGTAGATTTGTCTCTCATTCTATGTGAACTTTGCAACCAGCCAATTAATCCCAAACCACAATTCACAAGGGAATTGTGAAAACTAAAATAGGGAGGTGTCTGACTCTGTAAACACGGAAAAATATATATCGTGCGTGTTTTATATATTTTACTTATATATATATATATTTGTGTTCATATACACAAAGAGAAACACATATTCTGGATATAGTTTTATTCATTCATTCATTTCATAAATAGCTATTGAGTGTTTTCTAAATGTTAATACATGTGTCAATAAGTTATTACCACAAAAGTGTAAACCACACAAAATGTAGTGATTCAAAGCAATAATCATTGACTATTATATAGTGTGTGTCTGTAGATCACTGGGAGGTCTACTGACCTAGGCTGGGTCAACGCCTTGCTCCTGCATCTGTGGGCTGGTTGCCACCTTGTGCATCTGTAGATAAGCCGGAAGCCTGGGACAACAACAGAGATACAAGGAGAACAGAAAGATGCAAAGACCCTTTGCTTAGAACTGGCAGCCATAACCTCTGCCTCATTCCATTGGTTGAAGCAAATCACATGGTGTTGGGAAACAGATTCTACCTCTTTAGTGGGAGGAATTGCAAAAGCATGGGACAAAAGATACGGATACAGAGATGGATCAAGAATTAGGGCCATAGATGCCATAGACCACAACTCCTAAATGTAGGAGTTCTCTTAGATGTAGAAGTCCTCAGTAGTGACCAAAAAAAGCATAATGATAACCTGGAGGGAAAAACACTTTAAAATTTTTCATTAAAAATCAAATTATCAAAAGACATAGTTCCTGATCCAACAGTGCTGACAAATCCTCCTGTGTTTATGGGTAGCAAGAGTTTCTCTTGGGGTACAACATCAGGAGAGAAAGGAAGGAATAATTCCCCTTTCTTGCCCTACCCATGAGCTGCAGAACAGTGCAGAAGAGTAAGATGTTTGGAAACAGGCAAAACTTATGTTCAGGGGCACCTCCCCCACCTCATTCATTGTTTACATCCATTTAGGAGGATACAGAAATATTTGCTGAACTTCTGTCACTGTTGTTTTCCCTAAATTTGCACAAAAAAAAAAAAAAAAAAAAAAAAAATCTGATCCCACACAGAGAATTCTCATAGAGTGACTGCAAAGAGCTTTATCCCTTTTAGGAACTTGACAGCTGAAATAATAGAATGTAAATCCATATTTTTCTAGCATGAAACCCACCACACTTTAAGTCCTCATTCCTCTCCTTCTGCTTAAGCTGAGCTCCTCTAGCGGAAGCCGCTGGGAACAGCCAGTCCCTGACTTCTTCACCTTAGGTCACAAACTGCCAGATGCCACCTGGGAAACCGCATTCGGCTCTTGCCATAAAGCTTTGCTTTGTGCCAACTCGATTGCAAATGAGCCATGAACCATTATTACATCCTCGAGAAGCTGAAGAACTTTAGCTCTTGGCCGGTGCACAAGCTGAACTCCTAGAAGAAATAGCAGAAGAGGCCGTAAGAGATTCAGGGCTGTGTTTATAACTTGGAAAACAACTGTCACTTTGCCTTTGGGGAATGATTCCAGAATACTCCAGAATACGAAAGCTGAATGTTAAAGTATTGAAGAGTCAGAGGTTGTCATAAGAATAAGCAAGTTAGTTTCTGACCAGAGTGAAAATAAGTTGCAATCAATTGATAAAACCCCTCTGGGTAGAAGTGTTTAATTGAAGATTCAATGTTCCATTGTGAGTCTACCCAAAATGGGTTTTCTGTTTGGTATTTCTTTGTATTTTTCCGGGGTTGTGTGTTTGGTGTGTGTTTTAATATCTAAATTTAAAGATGCAAGTGACATTCACTGGCAGTGGAAAAGGCTTCCCAGCTGGCCCTCCTAGCTATCAAATGGATATATGAAAATTCAGCACAGCACACTTCTGATATTTTAATTGGCATGTGTGGAAAATGAATTCTGACTGAAGTTATCATCTGCAGCTCCAAAGGAAGTTGATAAAATACTTAATAGACTTTTAGTAGAGTTTCTGAGACCCAGATCACGAAAAGGCAAGCCTGCCATGCAATTCATTCCCTAACTTTCCATCAGCAGTGCGAGGCTTCCAAGAAAAAGATTCATGGTGGTTTTTTCAGTGGAGTTCATTTATAGTTTGAAGGAGAGGCTCTCGCAGTCAAGAGTTTTTGCTAATAGTTCCTCAGTAGAGAGGCAGGGCTCACTAGATAGAAAGAGCCACAAGGAATCTTGTAAAAGCAGGCAAGATGCTAAGAAGTGGCAGAGTATAGAAAGCTCTTTAATGACAAAAAATGGATTGAGTAAATCCTCTGCATTCTGCTAGAGAAAAGGGAGCAAGGAGAATTTTAATGAAAGCTTAGGCCCTAAAATTAGGAAGGAAAAAAAGAAATTGTCTCTACTAAATGATTGTTCTCATTGCAATAGTGTCTTTCTCAAAATGATGCAACTAACACTTTATTTCTAAAAAAATCATTTTTGGTTAGACTATGAATTCATATAATCTCAAGGCTATATTTTATGCTTCTGGTCAGTAGAATAACGTCCCTCTACCCCCAAAGATGTCCATGTTCTAATCCCTGGAACTTGTGAATATGTTGCTTTACATGGCAAGCGGACTTAGTAAATGTGATTAGGGTTAAGTAATCACTTAAGTAATGGGAAGATTATCCTGGATTATCCAAATGGGCCTAATCTAATCATACTTGTATCAGAGGACTCACCTTTACAGCAGAAAACTTTTGCTGGCTGAAGAGATGTGATGAGGGGAAAATGGTCAAAGAGGTGCTATGCTCCTGGCCTTGAAGATTGTTTTAGTGTGCTAGGGCTGCCATAACAAAATACCACAGGCTCTGTGGTTTAAACATCAGAATTTTTTTTCTCAAGTCCTGGAGGATGGAAGTCCAAGATAAAGATGTGGGTTGGTTTGGTTTCTTGTGAGGCCTCTATTCGTGGCTTGCTGACAGCTGCCTCCTCTATGTGTCCTCACATGGCCTTTTTCTGTGCGCACTCACCTTGATGTCTTATCAGGACACCTCTCCTTATAAGGACACCAGTCATACTGGACATCTTGAGATGTCTTATAGGCATTTAGTGAAGATTCATTGTGCATTGAATCTTACCTTTGGTTTTCACACCTGTATCAATTTTGGAAAAAATTGTTTTGATTCTTCTAGATATTTGTGGTTATACTGGCCTCCCAAATGAAACATCCATAAAACCTTCGGTGCTTTTGAAGAGCACTGAAGTAAGGCTGTTCTGTTCTTCCACACATGCATTCACCTCCTATTTCCATTTTCTGGCTGGATATCATTTGTTAAACAATTCAAGACCTGTTAATGTTTTTGCAGGTATCCCATCTGCAGCAATTCTAACTCTTGGTTCAACTTGTTACCTGAAGAACAAGCAGAAAGATTGGAAGGGGCCTGAATCATTTTAGACAGTTTCTTTGATTTTTTTTTCAGCACATCACTAGCCATTCCATTTTAACATTATTAACCTCATACTAGTATGCTAATTACATTACTGTTGTATTTTTTTAAGCCACAATAGTAATTCTAATATGTTACTGCTGGCCAGTAATGGAAATTTTATAGGCAACAGGGGCAAATGAAGGCTTCAAGAGCAAATTCTTATCTGCATATATTGTCAGAATCAAGCTGTTGGAATTTGTCCCCCTACTCCAGATGTTTTGAGAATAATTTTTTTTTTCCAAATGTGTTCTCCACACACTCTTTTTCCTCATTTGGTCAGAGTGATGGACTGCAGATTATAAAATTGATGGATGCCTCCCATTTTCCATTCTCTCACCAGATGAACTGGCCAAAAACAACAGTTTTGAGAAATGTATATATTTTATTGTTCAGATAAAAAGGGGATCTTCTTGTCAATTTTTTTTTTTTTTGCAAAAGGAATTCCTTCCAGGATGAGATCATTGTCTGTATCTATCTTAATCAGTCCTCTACCTTAGTAGGTAAATCTGATAATGTATTAAACATAATGACAGGATTCCCTAGCCCAAAATGTGTCCTTCTACTCCAAAGTGTTTGGGAAAATAAAGATCTAGGTTATATAGTACCTCAGGGATCCCATACACCAAGTATTACAGCAGACTCCAAGGGCATCATTCATTTCATTAAAAATTCTCACTGCACTCACACACAATTAACTCTGCCCTTCTGCTTGGAAATAAGCTTAAGGTTTCCTTTTCCCCTTAAGTTAATCTTTCTAATCCTCAAATGCCTTCAAATGAGTCCATTCCTCTCCTTTTCCCTTCATGGTCTTTCAATAAAGAAAGAGAGAAGAAAGAAAGAAAGAAAAGAAAGGAAGAAAGAAAGAAAGAAAGAAAGAGAAAGAAAGAAGAAGAAGAAGAAAGAAGAAGGAAGAAGGAAAAGAAGAGAGAGAGAGGAGTAGGAGGAAGGAAGAAGAAGGAGAAAGAAAGTGAGAGAAAGAGAGGGAGGGAGGGAGGAGGAAGGAAG